>NC_044204.1:33218896-33351396 GCF_900880675.1 Sparus aurata | reverse complement strand
TATAAAGGCAAAACGCCGCAGTCAGCTTCTTTTTCACACCTCCTTCTCCTCCACCCTTCTCTCCACACCTCCATTAACCCCTTTCATCCCTCTATCCTTTACTCAAGCCTACCTTGTCCTTCCTTTCCGCCGTCTCTACTTCCCTCCCTCCCTCGCTCCGTCACCTGCCGGCTCCACACCTCCTCCTCGTGACTTCACCTGGCCTCCGGTCGACCCCGGGCTCTCCACGTCCATCTCTGCTTCCATGACGCCGATTCGGACGTTCAGTAAAGAGTCAATCACGGGTAGTCGGGTTCATCCTCGCTTTAATAGCAACTCCACGCAGCATCTATCTTCTGTTCGTACATTACATGCAACCATTAATCACTTCGCTTCACCAATTTACCTGAAAGGCTTGTAGCCGTCATTTACCACATGCACTGGAAGGTTTAACCCTTTAGAGAGAGTTGTTCCCGCTGAAATGACGCTCTTTCTTTCTTTCTCTCCACTTCTGTTTTTACTGTTTGCTCCTTCACTTCAAAACCTCTTAATCCTGTGTTTTTATTGTAACACCTGATAAAGCTTAGCAGATCGGCATATCAAATCAGAGGCTTAGGAAAGTGTCTCTCTACTAAGTGGCTCTCAAATAGCCTGATGTCGGTCGAACACTTTCCCGGAGAACAAATCCATTTAGTCAAGGAGCTTCGGCCTTTTTTTCTCAAAATGAGAATCTCCAGCCTAAATCCTCAATCAGACGTATTGCTTCCAATCCGTTTCTTCACTGAGGATGGTTCCTTTCACACGGGGAGGATCTATCACCAGTTTATCTTCTTTGATGGAGATGAAGTGCAGCGCGATGCAGCGCACTCATTCCACTTAGGTGTCAATTATGCACGCATACGCTCAAACAAACGTCAGCATGAACCCTGTAAGTGAGAAATGTTTAGCGTCGAGGTTTCAGTGAGGGTTGATCATGATTGCTGAGCACACCTGATCAGTTTGAGCCGAAGTGACCTGCAGCGAAAACAAACAAGATTATTATGTGGCAGATTTAAGATTCAGGTCAAGAAGCAACAAATATTAAACAAGCAGTATATGATTTTTAATCAGGAGTTTATCTCATCCCACACTTATGTCTCTGTTTGTTTATTGTTTATTGTCTTTAATGCATGCACCTTATTCTCCAAGACAAATTCCTTGTTGGTGTAAAATCCTTCTTAGTAATAAATCTGTTTCTGATTCTGATTCTGATTCTGAGACAGAGTGAAACCAGAAGTCAACATGGAATTCTTACTAATCTTACTAATGCAGTGAACAACACGTTAATCAGGTAGTTTAAGCGTAACACACTTGTAACGGAAGTTACAGAAGTTACGTAGACAGGGTTCGTACGGGTGCTTGAAATCCTTGAAAGTGCTTGAATTTCAATGTTGTGTTTTCAAGGCCTGAAAAGTGCTTGGATTTTAGTTTAAGTGCTTGAAAGTGCTTGACATTATAACTCTGTCTTTCACAAAATTGGGATCAGACTGGATAATTAATTTCTGAAGTTTTTGCTATTATGAAACATAATTTTAGATGTTTACAGCGTAATACAATGTACATAATTGTGATAAGAAAAAATCACGAGTATATATATTCCTGTAGATACGTATTTTACCCCAGCAAAAAGGTGCTGGAAAATCTTGAAAATGACCCTTAAAAGTGCTTGAAAAGTGCTTGAATTTGACCTTGAAAAATGTGTACGAACCCTGCGTAGAGATTTGAACCCAAACTACAATGTTTCCCCGAACATAGCCAAGTAGCTTTCTTGGCTTAAACCAAACAGCCGACCTTCATTAGTCGTTTAAGTGCGAGGATGTTTCGTATCAACTGAGCAACAATCTGTCGTTCAGGTAAACATGTATGAAACTCTGTGAGAGGCTGTGATCAGTCTATTTAAAGAAACTGTTCCATCAAAGTGATTTTGAAGCTGATTTCGAGGTAAAAAAGAAACATGACGCTGTTTGATCAGATAAAGAAAACCCACTTTTGTGATTTCCCTGTTTTCATCTTAATTGAAGGATTACAACATCGTCTATAGATTGAGATAATGTTCCTCGCTTCTTTGGCTTTCAGAACAAACACAACATTTCATTATATATATCGCAGCTTTGTTTGATTTTACACTGTATGTTACCACAGCACACATTCATCTCTGTTACTGGTGGAGCAGCCTGAGTGTGCTCACAGTTAGCTTTAGCTTTATTACGACTTGTCTGAGTAGCCGGTAATCAAATTGCGGTTTGCTAAGAGTGAACATAACGCTGTGGCACTGCCTCCGTCTCCTTGGATGTAAATGGAAGACACTAAATCTGCTTTAATAGAAAGACAAAGAAATATACTTTCGTCTGTGCGCCTGCAATCCATCCACACATCCCTCCATCTATCTCTCTGTGGTCTGTTTCTATCTTTTAATCCAGCCCTCCCCTGCCTCCATCCATCTCTCCCCTCCGCGTCCGTTTGAACGTCGTCTCTTGATCCTTTGCTGCTGAAGTTTTATTAGCTCCATAAATGTCCCTAAGAGCCTGCGATATCGCTTAGCCGAAGCACTGGAAGAAGAAGAGGAAGAACCAGCAGGAGAAGAGAGGGAGAGTAGTAATATCGCTTAGTCCCGCGGATGACAATTCAAATAAGAAAATGTATTAAAACAAAATGGCGTCGGGGACATTAAAGTGAATTAGCCAATTACAAATGACCATGTGTGCGCCCCGCTGCCTTAACCTCTCCAACTATTTCTTCTTCCTTTTTTTTTTTTCCATGATGGTAACTCATCTAAATTTGTTGGACGTCTTTCGGGCGCGGGGCCAGAAAAGCTTTTATATCCATAAAGGCCTATGGATCACAGAGAATTGCATTAAGCTGTCCAATTTAATTACAGTATCGACAAAACATAATAGATACTTACAGCCGTACGGAGAGAGAGATGGGTGGAGGAGGGGAGGAGGAAGAGAGGGAGAGAAACCAAAAGTGCAGACAATGTCCATTTATAATGCTGATGCAGTGTATGTATTGAAGGAGGCGTTTGAGAAATGTGTGTGTGTGTGTGTGTGTGTGTGTGTGTCTACGTAGGTGTCGGTCTCTTACCAGGGATTTGCGAAAGGCCCATGAGAGCTTTTGAGAACGCTTAGTTTGATTTAGACGCTACAGCTCCCTGCTGGCCCTGATGGCTGCTTCACTTGCAAACACACACCGATGCACAGTCTTACACAATGTCCCTGGTATAAAAACACACACCTGTCCTCACACACACACACACACACACACACTAACTCAGATCAGTGTAATGGAGCGAGTTAGGAGAGCGGCTGTCCCGTCCCGTCCTGTCCCAGTCCGGCCCGGCCTGTCATCCTCCCGTCTACCATGATCAATAGAGGAGGGGGGGGGCAATATTTTTATTCATAAAGCACCCACTTAATTAAATCACGGTGGAGTGGAGCAGAGGAGGGAGGGAGGAGGCTACAAGACGAGGCAAGGGCACCGAGTCACACGACTGAGGAAGAATCACAACGACCGGGAAGGAAGACTTTTCTCTGCGACCGCCGTCATGCTACAGTACGACAAACTCCAAGGTCCGGTGTGGAGGATTCAGGGTAATTTAGTGGCGAGGTTGCCCCCTGCTTCACCATCCATAGAAGCGTGTTTGGTTTGTCCATTCTAGGCTACCGTAGAAACATGAGGATGCAACATGGCTGACTTAAAGAGGACCTGATTCTAAAGTCGTGAAAACACAACACGTCTTAGATTCAGTTGATTATACACATTATAACAAGAATTATATTCTGTTTCTCTTATATACTACTTAATTTCCCCTGTTTGACCAAAGCAAACCGAATGCTGGTTCTGAGTTGGTTCAACCTGCAGACAATTTTGCTTTTCCTCGGGCTCGAGAGCCTCTGAAAGGGATATTCCGGTGTAAGTTTAATCCATGGTCTAACACACCGTGAAACTGTGTTAGACTCCCTCTCAAGAGATCAAGTTAGCAGACCGCTAATTTACGGAGTTTTATCAATCTCAGGAACGACCCAAGAGAACAATACACTGCAGTAAATGGATCCAAATATAAACCGCCACCAAAAAGCCACAAATAATGCTCAGAACAGCACCAAACTTCAGCAACAGTACAAATAGGGTCTCAGCACATAGTCCGGGGCATCTAACCTCCGCTAGCTTAGCTGGATTTCTACTGAAAAGCTGACTAAATTTACCACTCTTCTGCAGCAGCTTCCTGTTGACGGGAAGTCCCGACGAGTCGATTACCGAGTGCAGTAGAGTTCCGCGGCTCATGGATGAAAATGTATGATTATGACTCCATGGAAAAGCAATCAAAGTTCATATGTGTCTTACCTGCCAGTTTATAACAGTTATTATCGAGAGCGGACAGGGAAAAGAACGGAATTGAGCATTTCTAACCGCACTCGGTAATCGTCGCGTCGGGACTTCCCCGACCCGGAAGCTGATGGAGGAGAATTGAAATCTGTTTTAAGCTTCACAGTAGAAATCCAGCTAAGCTAGCGGAGGTTAGATGCCCCGGACTATGTGCTGAGACCCTATTTGTACTGTTGCTGAAGTTTGGTGCTGTTCTGAGCATTATTTGTGGCTTTTTGGTGGCGGTTTATATTTGGATCCATTTACTGCAGTGTATTGTTGTCGTGCGGTCGTTTCTGAGGTTGATAAAACTCCGTAAATTAGCGGTCTGCTAACTTGATCTCTCGAGAGGGAGTCTAACACAGTTTCACGGTGATTTAGACCACGGATTAAACTTACACCGGAATATCCCTTGAAGAGTCACATCCTTTAGTGTATACGTCTTTAATTTCCCAGCATTGCTAGAAACAACTATGGCGGACGGCATCGACTCTTTACAGGTGTTGCTCCTGAATATACATCTAAACATGAACGGTCCTCTGAGCGCTGCAGCTTCTGTTTGGTCTTTTATTAATTTATTCTCTCATGGATAACTCAGAACAAGCTACATTAGTTCTGGTTTTTAAAAATGGCATAACCATCAGCCCCTGATGCTCCGAACCAGCCCCTGAACCACCTTGGTTGAAAAGGGGCAATTCGTCCAAACTGTGTTTGATTGAGGTTGTTTTTTTCTTTTGACAGCGGTATTTTCCAGTTTCCCAAAAAAATAACATTTATCATGTTATATAAATGACAATCTGTCAGGGAACACATGCAGTTTTGGAAGAAGTATTCCAAAGAATCAAGCAAGAACTTCCAAACTTGGCAAAAGAGAGACGAATATGAATAGAGGATGTACTTGAGTCCGAAGACCATCAGCAGTTTGCAGCCCAAACCAATGACATTTGGCAGTGAAAAATTACTTTAAGCTGTAAAAACTTTCAAACATAAAAAAAAAAAAAAAGTCCTCACTATACAGTCCCACACTGCAGTCCTACTGTCTGCAATGCGCTGCCAGCACGTTGGATAATATATCCCCCCGGTTTGTTGGCACGAGGCAGAATCACTCAAGCGGAGTGGCTCCGTAGCCAAGACTCGAAGACTCGGCCGTAATGGGAAGACGACATTTTTCAATGCATGGAGCTGTATGTCTAGTGGCACTGCCAGAATGCAGCATTTATAGTCTGTATGTTTTCATAGGACAAAATGAAGGTTATTGCTGTTAAGTTCCTTTTCAACTCGCCCAATAACACGAGGCTGGAGCGGAGTGCAGGGAGAAATACATCCACGTGTCAAAACAGCTCTGATTTTCATACAAAGTGACAAAAAATGAGGAAAATGTTTTAAAACGAGTCTTAAAGTCAGAGCTTGAATCCACTGAGTTATTCTGCTTTTACAGCCATAAGAACACATTAAAATATCTGCTATCTTAAAACCTTTTCTTTATATTTATTCCGACTGAAAAGCAGCACTTAACGGCAAGTTAAAATGGTATAAAGGACACTTTAATAGTTCCAAAGGTTACAGATACTACCGGATATTTAATCACCTCTACAGCACCGGCAGCGAGCGGTGTAATACCTGCCGCATGACTTTGGTCTTACCCTACAGTAGAGTGCCTTAAAAAACAAGAGGAATATGAGCTAGCCAGCAGTCGATATTTATTACTCTCTTTATGGAACAATATTAAATGCAGTTACAGCCCCCACGGGAGAGAAAAGAGACAGACAGAGGGAGAGAAAGTGAGATAGTGGAAGGGGTGGAACGAGAAAAGTGAGAGATGAGGAAGGGAGCCAAGTAGAAGAGAGGAGAAGCGAGAGCTCGGGCTAACTATTGAAGGTCTCTCAGGTTTCACACAAGAAGCGGTGCCACCTCCGTCTTCCCTTTTTCTTCCTCTCCCTCTCGGTTTCCCCTCCTGTTCCTCTGCTCTCTCTTTTTCATCTCTCCCCTGGAGTCCGGCCAAGGGTCATCTCTCTTTTCTTTCTTCTATTACAGCCGCTCTTCTTTTAATAAAAGACACACACACAAAGATGCGTACTGTACTTTGTCCGCTCTCGGCTCGCCCGCTGCTTCCTCCCACGCGGAGACACACAAATTCTACCTGACACACGGACGCACACCTTTTCGCCTCCCTCCTTGTCATCTCCGTCTGACCGAGACCTCCTGCGACGCCCTCCGACACGCCATCAAAACAGGCCTGTTTCCACTCTGCGGCTCGCAGGTTAATGGTTCAGAGCGGTCCTGGCTCGTATCTGGACCGGCCTGAGGGCGGATCCGTCTAATATCTGGAGCCTGCCGTCACACAAAGAAAGTGTAGGGTGAAATAGCCCGAGAGAAAAAAGTTAATTTGTTCTGTCTGTGTGACTGAAACGGAGACACACAAAGATAGACGTGTGTGTGTGTGCGTGTGTGTGTGTGTGCATGAAGCTGTTGTACATCTGCATGTGTGTTGCTGAGGTGGGTACGAATGTGTGTGTGTGTGTGTGTGTGTGTGTTAAGGGTGAACGCCAGCGTCTGAGGAGGAACAATTACACCCATGTAGCTTCGTGTGTGTGTGTGTGTGTTTCTCTGTGCTTCAAAGGGTTAACAGTAATATCCGAGGCGGCAAAGGGTGACCTGGCGAGTGTTATTATTCTCCTCACATGAATAATGGAAGTTAATATGGAGGAGGTGATAGCTGGGAGCACACACACACACACACATAAACACACCCTCACACACCAACACCACCATTACCCCAACCAGAGGAGGATCTTGCTGTCATCCCCAATACTTCCAGACTTCTAGGGGCCACAGAGAGTCTCCATGCCCAGAGAGGAGAGGCCTTGGCTGGGGGGAACTCTCAAACGAGGGTGGGGGGTCTTTGTGGTGAAAGGAAGGTCTGGAAGACATTTGGTCAAAATTCAATCAATTATGCAGCACTTAGGAAGCCATGAGAAACAGAATTGATAATGGAAGGCTGATTTTTCTTCTTCTGCTGCTGCTGTTTGTAGTTCCTCTTCTTCCTTTTCACTCTCTTCTTGATTTTCTTCGCGTAAACTTGAACTCTCGTGAACTTCTGCGTTCGTTTGTCTCGTCTCCATCCGGCTCTCCAGATTTCCCCCCCCGAGTTCCTCAACGGACCCGCAGTTGTTTTCACAATCAGTACCGCCATAATTTACAGAATTTGTCATCCTAATAGAACTGATGTATAATTCAAACAGCCATCCGTCTCTTTAATAGAATTTTTTTGGAGATTAATTGCCCTCCGCCTCGAACGCCGCGGCAATAGAGGAGGACCAAAAAGGGCTAAATCCAATAATTGAAATGTGGGAGAAGATTGCTAGACACTGGTGTACAAACCATCCCGCTGTCCGACTGAGCCCTGTGTGTGTGTGTGTGAGTGTGTGTGTGTGTGTGTGTGTGTGTGTGTGGTTAGTCTATCAGTGAGTGTCCTTTTCAAGGATCACAGGCCAATCTCCTGTTGGTGATAGCCTTCTCTCTGCTCAAAGGTCGGCAGGTATGAGTCACACAGAGATGAGAGGAGGACAGCTGTTTACACGAGGACGCAACGCGGCTCCGGATGTTCAGCGTGCTCAGACGTTAGTTTTACATTATGATACAGAGGTCGTTTTAATATATGCCAGCACATAAGGTCACATCGAAACTCTGCCAAATGGCAGCCGGAGATACCTTCTTACACCTGCCAGCGTTTCGCTGCGACAGAGAGGATGATTTATGTGACTCCGGTTATACGAGCGATTGAGGCAGCGAGCAGTGCGTCTCTTCTTCTTTGGACCCGTTTCATCCCTTTTTAGCTGCAAACCGAGCGAGTGATGAGTGACGCACGTCAGACAAGGTCGTTTGCATGTACTCACCTCTGCATCTGGGTCGGGTTGCCAGGCACCACGACAAAATCCCCCTCTGAAACTGAGAAAACAACATCCCTGTGGTGTATATCACTATGAAATCCTGAAAATGAAGGAAAAGTATGATTCTCTCAGTTCGTAATTTCTCCGGTGTTGGCAGGTGTGCTTCTGTATATCTTCTCAGTCAGCGTTCTGCTTTTTCAGAACATGATCACAACGTTTTCTGCAAAAGTTTCAGTAGTTTTTTAAATTCTGGTCATTCAACAGGACACGTTTCTGTACCGTTGTGTCGTTCTGTGTGGTAGGATCACTCTCAATCAAATATGATGAAGCTAACTATCCAGATTTTGAAGTATTACACTTTTAATCAATAGTATTTAGAGACATTTTCACCCAAACTTTAACTGTGAATGCTGCAGTTGACGAGGGATGTTCCTCGCTGCGAAGACCTCACATAAAAATATTGCACGTTTGAACTTTTAAACATCCCTAAGAACACATTCATCAGCCTGATACAAACTTTACGTAACTTCTGTATAAACGCATTCTGAGGACAGCGAACATCCTTCCTCTGAATCCTTCTGTATCGACCGTTGATGAGGGGTCCATCTTTACTTTTCACCTCTCAAAATGTCAAACCGAACAGTCAGAGCAGCGCGGACATAAAAAACATTTCCATAACCCTGAAACCGATTACACAAATGGACCACCAGTAACCGCCGGTATGATGAAAACTTCATTCGGATCCTTCTGACATGTGAGTTTTATTATGGCGGCCTAAACTGTGGACTCCTGGAGCTGAAGTCAGTCACTCAGCTGGAGTCATAAAGGCCGACGGAGAGACACACAGTCTCATAATGGCTTTTATTTGACTTGGATGGCTTTCCCTCTATTAGAAGAAATAACAAATAAATATCATGGTGGGTAAACAAAACAATAAAAGATTTATTAGCCATGAAACGTCTCTGAAATATGACTTTTTAATGCTTTTCGTATCTTGTTCTCCTGCTTTTTCCCCCCTTTTTTTTTGTTGTCGTTCGTTCTCCGCGGTGTTTGTTGGAAAGCCACAAAGGGCAGGGTGGTAGAAATGAGATGCAAATCGTAGCGATACACAAGATAGATTTATGGATATAGATAAACCGAGAGCGTGATAGATAATAGAGGATGGTCGAGGAAGGGGAGTGCGGGAAAAGAAAGCGAGAGCGATAACAGCGTCGCTCTCGATCTGTTTCCTATTTTCCCCCCGTCGACGTCAGCGTGGGAGCGATAAAGACGGATGAAAACCATTCAGAAAAAAAAAAAAAAAAAACACTCGTCCCAAACCAAAACGTGTCAAAACCCCCCCGAAACAAGAAGTGTAAACACGAGGAATATTTTCCGGCTGCGCTGCACATTAAAATATCATAATACCATTCCTGTCTGTCAAACGTTTGCCTCCTCTGTGCTCCTTCGTTACCGCAAGCACCGAGCGAAATTGCACATAAGAGCACATATTTTCTTTGACTCGAGAGTATACAATGCCAGGCACATACTTTTCCCATCAAGGCCCGGGGAGAGAAAACGAGGGGAACGCTCATCTCTTGTCAAACAAAAGGAATGAGCCAGAAAACACAGGGCTTAAAGGGAAACGTCCAAAACGATGAAACCTTGTTAGTTTGAGGAAATTAGTTTTCTGTTTTCCGAGCACGGCTCGCCAATTAACACT
This sequence comes from Sparus aurata, assembly GCF_900880675.1. Taxonomy (NCBI): domain Eukaryota; kingdom Metazoa; phylum Chordata; class Actinopteri; order Spariformes; family Sparidae; genus Sparus; species Sparus aurata. The sequence continues at coordinate 33,341,421 of NC_044204.1, read as the reverse complement.
CACGGCTCTAATAAAAGTTGATTGGCTCTGGAATAATGCACAACCAATTTTCCTCCCGCGTGCGTGAACGTGAGGGGGAATTAGACGGCGTAAGCATGTATACAGTATGTATGTGCATGTGTGGGCGCACGTGTGTGTGTGTGTGTGTGTGTGTGATTGTCCGTCGGGGGGGAAATTGACCAATAAGAGGCGTCGCTTCTTAGCTGCGTGACAGGAAAATGTTATGAATATGGTTGGTACATAATTACCTTTCTCCACAGAGAGGTTGGCTGATTTCAACGCTGTGTGAATGTGTGTGTGTGTGTGTGTGTGTGTGTTTCAAGGTCAAACAGAAACCTCCAGGCGTCTAACATGCGTGGTCATGTATTTGTGCTGCAGCTGATTGGCTCTGTTGTGTGTGTGTGTGTGTGTGTGTGTGTGTGTGTGTGTGTGTCCGACTCGGGCCTGACTGGCAGGGATGTCGGGCGATTAGCTTGTCTGATATTTTCATACCTCTCTTTCTCTCTCGCTCTCTCTAATCACATTGTGCTTTCTGAACCCGGTCTGCCTGCCAGGCCTCCCCCCCAACAAACAACACTAATAGAGTTAAGGCTGCGCTGTTGTGTCACGTCAGAAATCATTTGGCTCATATCAGAATTCATTACGGAGGAAGAACAAGAAAAAAAACACACACACATAGAAAAAAAACAAAAAAAACGTAGCATGTTCGCTGTTCAGTGTGTGTTAAAGAGAAAGAGTCGTCACTGAGAGGGCTGCTTGATGGTGTTATTAGAGTGTGTGTGTGTGTGTGTGTGTGTGTGTGTGTGTGTGTTCTCCGGGTTTCTCAGAATAGATGTGATTGCCTCATTTTTCCGCCGGAGCAACGCTGCGCTGTTGGAGGGCTTAAGTTAAGAGAGAAAAGAAAAAAAAAATCTTTTACATTAAAAACATGCGAAACACACATTCAGCACACACACACACACACACACACACAGAGAGATGCTGCGGTCTTTTATTCTTTCCCTCTCTTTTCTCGTTCTTTTCCCCGCCGCTGCCTCGCCATTAATCACACACACACTCCACACACACACACACGTACTTATGCGCACACACACTTCAAGGCGGGGGATGGACTCGTGCCAGCCGTATTTCTGATAGTTTCCTTTTGTCTTTGAAGCTCTTTGGACCAAATTGTTCCACTGATCATAAATGTCACATCATCCTTTCTCCCTCCCTCTCTCCGTCTCTTTCTCCTTCTGTGCCTTTGTACTGTAATTGCCTTTGTGTGTGTGTGTGTGTGTGTGTGTGTGTGTGTGTGGCATAGATCAAATGTTTGTGGTTTTGTTTATCATTTGGTTCCATATACATCTCTGAGTGCTTGGAATACCTCAGCTAATGTCTTCCCTCTCTCCCTCTCTCTCTCTCTCTGCAGAGACCTCAGTGAGAACCAGATCCAGTCGGTTCCGAGGAAAGCTTTCAGAGGGATCACAAGTGTCAAGAACCTGTAAGCACAATTCATCTGCATCGTCTGTCTTTTTTTTACCTTTTATCTTGTGTTTAGTAGGAACTGCTGCTGTTTGAACCTCTCCTCCTCCTCCTCCTCCTCTTCAAACACTAGCTGCGATCCAGAAGTTTTCAGACGTAACAAACACTCGCAGGAAATTTGATATGCAGACGGTCCTTTACCCCCCCAAAATAAATGTCCATACAGGTCATCTGTGAAAGCAGCTTATAACCTTAATATTTAGGTTTATTGTTGGGCTGAGACCTCCAGTTTCCTCCTGGAGTAACAATTCTCCCATAATTCTCCTGATTCTGACAGAGGAAATCAGTGACGCTCCGACAAAACTTTAGCTGCAGTGCTGAATTCTCTCTCGGTGAAACCCCTCGACACATTTCCCAGCTGCTTGTAATTCATCTGTGATCTCCGTTTTCCCCGAACCTCCCTTTATTTAGCTTTTCATCACCCGTTTATTCCCACTTTTCTTACCTCCCTCTCCTCTCTCCTCTCTCTCCTGTCCAGAGAGGTTTTGTCCTCACGTCAGGCGCGTCGATAACCCCCCTGTCATTTATTCATGACGGCCTAATCACCAGTAGTGTGATCAATTCGCTGCCCGATCGATGCTTCTCATCAATAGCGGCTGATCAATCCGTCCTGATGCTGCGTAGGAAACTACTCGCCAGACTCCTGGGGGTAAACAATGTCTTGAATGCGAGAGAGAGTTCGATATTCAGGGTTAGACAGAGTTTGTGGTTCTGGGACAATACAGCTGAATTATTTTTTGGGGAAAAAAAAAACAAAAATCTGCTTAACAAATCTTCTCTGTGTAAATTAAAGTTTGCTGTTGTGTTTCATCAGCCGCGACTTCACGAGAGACGAGTGGAAGGGAGAGTGGGATGGAAAAACAGAGCTGAGCATAATAACTACAAGATGCAAGAAAAGATAATAACACGTCCTTCTGGAAGCCGGAGACGAGGGAGACGGAGAGTTAAGGCGACGACGACGGTGATTTAAATATTCGGATCATAACAAGCGCGGTTCTTTAAACATACGCCGTCGTGCGGGAAGAAAAGCTTGCACAATAAAAGAGATAAAATACGAAAAAAGTTGCCAAGAATTGATTTCAACTTGGAATTAAATAAATCATCTGAGCGATCGCTGAAGCAGAGACGGGGTCATATCTGATCGCATGCCGACTTCCATCTGTTATGTTTATCCTCTGGACGAGCGCGAGATGAAAATGAAAATAAATCATTGTTCCGTTCGTTCCGACGTGCCGATGATGATCATGTGATGTGAACGAAAAGCTCCAGAGCGGCAGAAAAAAACTTGGTGGTGAGAACTGTTCACGCTTTTCAAGAATGAACTGTGAACCTCAGCTTTCAGCAGCTGTAAGTCGGTCAAAATAAACCTTTAACTCACCCCGTCAGATGTGAAAATATCAGGAGAGGGAGGCCAGATAGTGTGGAGGACGGAGAGAAAAGGCAGAATATTCACTTTCATCTGAAACCAGCGCTGGTGACTGTTGGAGCAGTGGGAAGATGAATCCAGATGTTTGTGTTGAGCTGCTGCTGGTTCATCAAAAAGGATTTTACTCGTTAAAGTTAATAAAGTTTAACACATTAAAGCGCGTTCGCAGGTCTTTTGTGGCTCCAGAGGAAGCTGAACGTAGAACCAGAGATAATATCGCCTTAAAGGGATATTACGGTGTAAGTTTAATCCATGATCTAAATCACCGTGAAACTGTGTTAGACTCCCTCTCGAGAGATCAAGTTAGCAGACCGCTAATTTACGGAGTTTTATCAACCTCAGAAACGACCGCACGACAACAATACACTGCAGTAAATGGATCCAAATATAAACCGCCACCAAAAAGCCACAAATAATGCTCAGAACAGCACCAAACTTCAGCAACAGTACAAATAGGGTCTCAGCACATAGTCCGGGGGCATCTAACCTCCGCTAGCTTAGCTGGATTTCTACTGAAAAGCTGACTAAATTTACCACTCTTCTGCAGCAGCTTCCTGTTGACGGGAAGTCCCGACGAGTCGATTACCGAGTGCAGTAGAGTTCCGCGGCTCATGGATGAAAATGTATGATTATGACTCCATGGAAAAGCAATCAAAGTTCATATGTGTCTTACCTGCCAGTTTATAACAGTTGTTATTATTAGAGCGGACAGGGAAAAGAACGGAATTGAGCATTTCTAACCGCACTCGGTAATCGTCGCGTCGGGACTTCCCCGACCCGGAAGCTGATGGAGGAGAGTTGAAGTCTGTTTTTAGCTTCACAATAGAAATCCTGCTAAGCTAGCGGAGGTTAGATGCCCCGGACTATGTGCTGAGACCCTATTTGTACTGTTGCTGAAGTTTGGTGCTGTTCTGAGCATTATTTGTGGCTTTTTGGTGGCGGTTTATATTTGGATCCATTTACTGCAGTGTATTGTTGTCGTGCGGTCGTTTCTGAGGTTGATAAAACTCCGTAAATTAGCGGTCTGCTAACTTGATCTCTCGGAGAGGGAGTCTAACACAGTTTCACGGTGATTTAGACCATGAATTAAACTTACACCGGAATATCCCTTGAACCTAGATTACAGACTACATCACCCACAATGCAGTTCAGCCACTGAGACAGTTTATCAGATTACATGCAGCTGATGCCACAGAAGAGTTTATACTACTTTTTACACATATACCACAGAGCTAAACGACCTGTAAACATACTTTAATGTGTAAAAAAAGTGGAGTTACCCTTTAACATAAAAGTATCTGAAGGGATGCTTTCCATAATGTAGTCAGACGATCACATTACATCCCGTCACCAGGCTGAACTATGTCAGGTTTAAAAATAGCTGTTAAAAGATGTGAATGTAAACACCTGCAGTTCCTCTGGTCGTAGTTAAACAACCTCGCGGTGAGATTCGTCTCCTCGACCACAAGAATCCTCCTCGTCAGCGTCTCTCCACATCTGACATGTGCTGCTAATTGGCAGCCGGCCTTTTCTAGTAGTCGCGTCTCTAACTGTGATTGTGTTTCTCAGCAGAGGAGTTTACTCGTCCTTGTTTCCACAGAGGGTTTCGTGTTATCTTGTAACGTAAAACCCCCCTCGCGTACGGGAGACGGTGTTTTCTCAACTGAAGAGTAATGACTTCGGATGGATTCGTACTAACACAGAGACCTCGGGAGGAGTTCTGGGCCCGGGTTTGGGTTGGCACCGTCACAATCACAATATTTTACCCCCGCGAGCGAAAACAGCGCTTAGCTAAGCTTAGCGAGACAATTACAGCAGACTGCTTGAATTTATGTCCCCTTTACATCCGTATTATCAGCCGCATACATCAAACTCCAAATCTGGACTCTTTGTGTCCTTGAACTGTGAAGATCTGCACTTTTTTTTTTTTTTTTTACCAGAGGCAATCTGTGAATTGATTAATATGCATCTCGCTACAGATCAGTAATTCCCAGTTAGGATGAAGGCAAATGTGCTCTTCTGGTTACTCTCCTCTCCCAAGTGTGATGTAAGTTCAATATGGCCGCCAAAGTCCACAGGAGATTATTACTCTCAGGTTAAATGGAGCTGAAAGTGGCTGTACTCTGCTGTGTGTGTGTGTGTGTGTGTGTGTGTGTGTTAGTACTCATGGCGGAGCTCCAGAACCTTTTGAATCCGGGCTCCGGCCTCTGATCATCTAATCCACTCTCCCTTTCTCACGTCGGACACAATCCAAGCTAAACGCTGCGCACCACCTTCCCTCCTTCACCTCCGGCTCTCTCTCAAAGTGTTTCACAACCATTTGAAGTTTAGTCCAGGAGAAAAAAAAAAATCAAAAATCAACACTTGCTGAGCAAATCTCGTCTTACTTGCCAGGGTTGCACCTTGTGTTTTCATTTCAATTCATCCAGGGGAGGTTTTTTTTTTTCCAACCTGAGCGTGCGAGCTCTTTTTCTCTCCGGTGTTTCCTTCTGTGTCACATCCATACATTAACACACATTTACACCTGAGAGCCGCCCGGCGCGACCGCAGTCTCCCGCGGTCGTCCCACCGAGCAGCTCCAGTGTCCGGCGGGTGAAATTCAATGAGTTCCCAGACTCACGTTGGCTATTTTCCACCCTGCTCGCAGCTTTCTAACATCAGCCTCTCTCTCTCTCTCTCTCTCTCTTCTGACGCGGCTGCCAAAGCCGTAAAGTCGTATCAATCAAATCTGACGGTAAAATTGTCTCTTCCCCTCCGTTAAAATGTTTTGCGCTTAGATTGCTTTGACCTACAAAGTGAATTCATTTTTTTTTCTCTCTGCCAAAATTAGGAGTGACTCAGGCATATAAAGATCAGTTATTTCTCCCTCCTCCTGCCGTTTCTTCTCCTCTTTCTCTCTCTCTCGCTGTAGTTTCACCTCTTGTCAGCGCTGCTTGCTTACACTATTCTCCTCCTCCTCCTCCTCCTCTTCCTCAAATGGCTTCACTTTCTCAATCTTCGCTCTCCCTCCAGCCGGTGTTCCCCCTCTCTTGTTGCTCTTTTCCCGTAATCTGTCTGTCAATCTTTTGTCTTTTCTCCCTCTTGGTCTTTTTTCTCTTTCCATCCATCCATCCATCCATCCTTCCACGCCATCTTAACTCCCTTTCTCTCCTCTCCATCCCCCTCTTTTTTCTCCCTCTCCCTCCTCCTCCCTCCCTCCCTCCATTAGACAAGGTGACTCCTGCAGTAAAAGGCTCCAACCCTCCATTATACCACAGAGTAAAAAAAAAGAAAGAAAAAAGCGTCATGACATTCTGTCCCTGGTGGACACAGCATTGATTTTCCCGTATGTCTCTCTCTCCTCCTCTCACTTTCTCTCTCTCTCTCTCTCTCTTTCCTCGCTCTCACTTTTTCCTCTATGTCTCTCGCTCACTCTCAATCCATGTCACTCCCTCTCTCTTTCCGTCTCTATCTCTATCTGTCTGTCTTTCACGCTGCCCGGTGGCTAGCATAGCATCGCGCCATTTATTGCACTTCTTTCACACACACACACACACACACACACACACACACACACACACACACACACACACACACTCGTGGACCCTCCTATCAGATTGACTGCTTTGCTGAAACTGCCAAGAAGCTGGCAAATGCGATTACTGTAGGTTTCCCGCTAACCTGAGGAGACAGGTGTATGCCATACGTCTGTGTGCAGGTGTTTGCGTGCGCTCTCCTATATATATTGTGCTGACTGCTGGTCCTGTCGTCCCCCTGAACTCCACCTGTCAGTCAAACCACAGATGATAAAGGTAAATGTGGTGTTAGAATGGATAGAAGGCACGGCGTCCGAATTCCACCGGCGCGCTGTGTGTGTTTTTTTATCTATACGTCACGTCCTGGATGCTTATCTCATCGTATGCGGTCTTATCTCTTCAGATTTTCCGTTATCTAATCGTGTCTTGTCTCGTCATGTTCAACAACCCGGTGAGTGTCTTCTGTGAAAAACAAGAAGCCAAACAATCACCTTCGAGTGATCTTTGTCGAGCATGTTGGCCGGATCGCTCTGCCTGCAGGAAGAGACGAAAAGCTAAAGAAGCTCGTCGACAGCATCAAACGTGCTCCGCTGTCTACGTCTTTGTCAGGACCAGAGCTAGCATTCCAGCTAACACCTGCTGAATGCTAGCGATGTAAAACCTTTGTGTTCGAGCCCCACGCCCTTTTTTTCCATTCATTAAAGCACGACACGGGCGAGGAAACAGTTGATTCATGATCCGAATGAGGAGGGTGTGCAAAAACACACCATCTCTTGCTTTTGGTCGGCTTCTAGAAGATAAATCTCTAAATATCCCTGTAGAAATGTCTCCTTTTTTTGTTTTAAAAGTATGAAAATATAAAGACAGGATGGTTAAGTCTCCGAGTTTGTTTACGTGATGTAACAGAACGCATATTTAACACGTCCAGCGCGGCAAGTTTTGCATCCCGTCACGTCAGATTCTCACATGCAGTTTGGACACAAAACAATCGTAACCGCAACAAACAGTTACGGCTATGATTTAATTAGCCGTGTGCACAACAGTCACATTTACCCCCCTTTGTATTTCCTCCAAGGACATTGGTGAGTTCATTAAAGTGAAAGTAATAATAATAATAATAATAATAATAATAATAATAATAAAAGAGCAAGTCACAATATTGTTTCATGCGTTGCAAAGTCCTCGCCTAAATTGGTGCCACAGCTTATTCAATTCCATTTAATATTTATTCATCCCTCCGGGTGCAATTCGAAAGCAATTTGAGACAAGCTGGTTGAGAACATAAAAAAACATAACGACGTCAAATCAGGACAAGCGATTGATTCGCACACTGCAAAAGATGCTGAACGCATTCGCATGAAGATGAAGATTTTAGAAGGAAGTGAACGCTGATAAAAAAAGTGTTAAAACACTCTCCCTCCTTTAACTGAACAGTGTCAGCGTGCAGAAAAGTTTGCAAAAGTCGGATAAAAGTATGTTAAAGTTTGTTTTCTAGGCTTGTCAACCAGCCTGATGCAGTGAACTCCACCCAGTGTGTATCCAAAACAAGTTACAGCCAATAAGGTGTGAACTGTGTACGATAAAGGTGAGAAAGGTGAGAAAGTCTTTGGCGATTACCATCATGAGACGAAGCTGTGGGTGTTATATGATCCCTGATGGAGTCTAGACGCTCCATCAGGGGGCTGACGGTGGAGTTGGTCTGGATCTGGACGGATATGAAGAGGAATGTGCTTCTGTTGAACTCGGACCTGAAGCGCTGGAGGTGAACGAGGGCTGGGGAGCGTTCACACCGACGGAGAGAGAAGAAGAAGAAGAACAGATTTAAAGTTTGGCAGCGACGATACGATTCAGAGAAGCCGAGATAAACGCGATCATCTACAGATACTGAGCGTTTGTAGTCACGCTTGAATCACAACACATGTGAGTCAGTGCTGCTGGGAGGCATGTAGCAGCAGCATGTAGCAGCAGCTGGATTACGAGGTACATGGACGCATCAGATAAGGTGCAGATGTGTTCGTGTGCCCTCACATTACACCTCAGTGCCCACACAGACACGCCGATATCATCCGCAGCCATCGCGTCGTCGCATCGCACCTTGTTTTCCATCTCGCCCTCTTACCCGCTTTTTTTTTTATTGTGATGAAATATAATTCATTTTCCCCGCCGGGTCCACCCGAGCCCGACGTCTACACACTCGCCGTACCTTCAGGTGGTTTGGAAGAATGTAATATGTAATTTTCTTCAAACAATACAAAATGTACGGTACATCAGAACAAAAAGAAAAAGAAAAAGAAAAGAATAAGAAAACCCGCCCTGTGGCTTTTACTTCTTTACCTTTTCTCCTTCCTGTCATCCTCTCCTTTCTGTTCTCCCTCGTAAAACGCCTCCACGCTTCACGCTTCCCTACCCACAATGCTGTGCAGGGTGGCCGTTTGTTTGAATTATGACCACAGCGCCTTAGAGAGGGGTGAGAACATTGTGTCGGCTGCGTGCACACACACACACACACACACACAGTTTTCTGACCTGCACTGTTGTGTGTCTTTGTCACTGCAGATGTTTGTCTTCAGTTTTTTTACTTTTTTATTTTTTTTTATGTTTACCACAATTCCAGCAATTGACAATTAGAGGCAGACATACTGTATATCTGGCACGGCTGTGTTTTAAATTACCCGAAGCAGATTAATTATCGGTTTCCTTTTGATAGCAGAGCATCTGTCAATGAGTCACACGCATTCATCACGTCATCTCCGTGCAGGCACACTGTGGCTTGCATGATTATATGAGGAATTAAAAAAAGGGGGGGTTGGGAGGACAGAAGATGGTAGCCAGGTTCTGGAAATTGTTTACTCGGATTCCCATCATTCATAAACCCCCCCAACGCTCCTCGCTAAATGGCAGGATGTGGCTAATTCATTAAAGGTCGTGACCAACTGAGACAGGAGGGAGAAAATGTCAATTGCTCCGTCTGAATCGTAGCATATTTAGCTGGACAGAATAGAAACAGCTTCATTCATCATCACGGTGCTCCAGATCGCCAGACTGAATGTGAGACGAGGACGCTTCTCCACAACCACAGATGAAGACGAGCGGTTCTAAATGTGGTTCATGGAACCGGGAAAGCGTCGCTGTTTCACTTAAAACAACTGATTTGGTCGCCACACTCACGGATGGAGATGGTTCCGAGGTTTGTCGCCACTCAGATGTCGGGGAAATGTCTCCAGGTGTCCTTGAAAATATCCAGCGGTGTGACTTGAGCGGCCCACAGGTAGCTAACGTTACCTCCTCCTGCTGCAACAGGTGGCTGATGAACAGATAAAGAGAACCGCCGCTGTTGGTCGGCGACCGTCAGCCTCGGACCTCGCTGTGGTCTGCAGGAACGCTATCTGCTGACATAACATCCTGGCGACTGGGCTGCACAGTGAAAGCATTTGGGATTCAGTTTTAAATTCACTTAAACTCACATTCGGGGGGGAAACAACCTTTAAAGTGTTTGTGGTTAGCGTTGGAGGAACTTCTGCATGCCTTCCTGCAGAGTGTCAGATTAGATTTTTTTAGAGGTTTTGCTGGGTTGCCAGGTCTGACTTGAACTTTCACCATCAGATGAATGTTTGTTCCATCTCCTTTCAGTGTTTGTTCTCAGCGCCAACAGAGCTACAAAAAAAGAAATACCGACAAATTCACTTGAAGCAGAGTTTATGGTCAAAATTTTCCAATTCAAAATGCAAAAAAGAAACACTCGGTTGGAAAGCCTCCCGCTGTCCTTGACTGCATGAACCAATCTCAGGCTGGAACACAGTCATAGATGGACATTATTATGTTGGAAAAACACGACATGCTGTCCTCTGCCCTTGAATATCGCTAAAAGCAGATTCATCATTTGCAAGTCAAAGCCTACCCTGAGTTGTACAAATCATCAATTACCACAGGTTACATCAGCGGTACTGGTCGAGAGGAACCAACAGCACAGCGAACCAGCATCGACTCGTTTACTGAACGTGGTACCGCCATGATGTTAGAGGAACCAGGGAGAATCAGGGAGAGATGCTGGAAAGCAAATGCAAAGATTTAAAGAACATTAACAGATAGAGAGAGAGAAGGTGAATCCTCTGATCAGCCCCTCGTTCTTCACATATTCAAACCACATCCATCCCTCATCCACTCCTCCGTCACTCCTCCCGTCTTCTTCGGTCTTTTTACTTTTTATTTCCAATCTCCGACCTGCTTCTCTTCTATTCTTTCCTCCCCCGCTCTCTCCAGTAGACCACTATTTCTTTCCATGTCTTTGATTCCTCCTCTCTCAGTTGCTGTGTCTCAGTTCAGGGTCTGCGTCCTTCGAAGGACTCGGCCTTTGCGGTCTTCGAAGGCGAGTCCTTCAGAGAGACCTTGTTAACCTCGTCAGCCTTTGGAGCGTTGCCTGGTTGCGTCACCAGATGTTTTACCCTTACGTCACGTTCTTTCTTTGTTTTCGGGGGCGCAAACAATCTTGGGATGTGTGAGGCCATGACGGATAGTAGCAGTGCATCCTCCAAAAAGATGGAAAAGAGCCTTCAGATTGGAACAGTTGCTGACTCCATCCTACCTCTGTTGTTCATTTCCCCCGTTGCCATACTTTTCTTCTTTTCAGTTGTTCTATTTATCATTTTCTACCCACTGTTTTGTTTTTGGCTGATCTCTCTCTGCATGTTTCTATCAAGACTTCGTGCTCCGACTGGCAGTGTTAGATTCTCCTGAGAGACAACTTAGCGTTCTTAGTGTCTCGTAGATGTGAGTCGAGTCAGAGTTCCCCTCTGATCGGTTGAGTCCTGATGGATTGATTGTTTTGTCCCGTCAGTTTCTCGCGGTGTCTTTCCAGATGGTTCTGCGTAACCAAACCATCTTGTGTGTCACGTTAACCACGATCGTTGCCCAACTGCAACCGACGTGTTTGTCACTGTGCTCGTGAGAACGAACTCCCCTGAAACTTTAAAGATTTATTTAACCCAAACCAGGATGTTGCTCTCAGTCATACCAAAACCTAAACCACAGTGTCGTCACGTTACGAAATAAACACTTTTGGACAGACCCATGCTGTTGTCCCGACTATAATACAGCCTTTTGTCGCATTTAATTTGTTTTTCTTGTAAATTAATATCTGATTTGTTCCCACGTTCTGTGTCGAGCTCGTAAATCAAAAGGTGAAGTTATTTCTGTCGTCGTCCTTCTTCACAATAGACGCGTTTCACCAAAAACATCCAATGTGATCCACTGAAGTGGCGTTGGGATAAAAAGGAGACACACCACTGCGTTTTTCTTTTCATTCGTCATTTATTCACTGTGTCTCCGTCACTATTCATTGTGCAATTTCTCCATCAACACAAAAAACGTTCTGCGTCGGGCAAATTGGAAACAGTTTTTTGTAATTTCCAGGCAGAAAGCTGTTTGTATTGATTCTCAAATTTTGTGGTGAATCATTATTTGTCGCTCTGAATTGGATGAAAAAAAAACCTCCAGCAAGTGTGTCCTCGTTCCCCGTCCTCTCATTAATTACTCAGTCAGAAGTAGTCGCTCACTGGTGAAGTCATGAAGCGGCAGGGTTGCTGTGTGTGTGTGTGTGTGTGTGTGTGTGTGTGTGTGTGTGTGTGTGTGTGCTTCCCTCTGCTCCAGATGGTAGCACACATTAAACACACTAACTAATTATATGGAAGGAAATTAAATTCTGGACTCCCGTTCTATCCCCCGTAACAAACATCCCTGAGCTGAACACGTGAAAGCACACACACACACACACACACACACACACACACGTACGCAACGAGTCGGACCCTTGTCCCAGATTGATACCAATCGTGTCACTGCTAATCAGGGTGCTTGGTGAACAAAGCTGTCAGGAGGAATCCAATCAAACCGCAGATGATGAAATCGTTTTGCTGTGGATGACGATGGAAGACGAAGCACGTGGTCGCCGACGAGAATCCGCCAGTTACTCTCAGTTCCAGGAGAAATTACAGACGTGAGGTTTCTGGAGCAAGGTGACAATTTGTTCTCGACATGATCAAAATATAATCTGGCAGCGGAGTCGCAGTCGTTCCTTCACTCGTCTCACAGGTCAGCTATACGGAGCGGTGGGAACCCCTCATCCTCATGTCAAGAGGTTCTGAGTGTCGCCGGTGACGCGCTGAGAGAAAACGGTCTTTAATAAATATGGAAGGATTTATTTAACAAGTTCTCACTAACCACAAAGTAAGTGGTTCATCAGAGCCCTTTAAAACAACACGAGTATTACAAAAACAATAATTTTATGCACTAAAGCGGCGTACACACATAAGGATTTTATAAATATTAAGAAATCTGTAGAGCCCCCGATCTAGAATCTAGTCCTCCGAGCCAGAAATGTCATGTGATCAAACGTGATCTACAGTAACCAATGGCAACAACCCCAGCGTCACCGGGCTCTTCATAAACGGAAAAGAGGATAGACTGTATATAAAAAAAGAGTAAATAAACGTTTGAAACCATGAAATATATGGAAGACATAGAAGAGGGAATGATGGAAGCTTTGGCTTCTCCCGCTTTTCCCTTTCGGCCATGTGTATTGTATTATTTGAACAATGATGAAATGTGATGTTTATGAATTGACATGCCCGAAATAAACAACATAAATAAAAAAAAAAAAAAAAAAATGGTGGTCCTCAGACTATTGCTGTCCCATTAAAAACATTAAAATGGCGAATTCAAACACCCCCATAGGAACAGTTAGATCTCACCGTTGTTTTTATTTACGTCCGCTTCCGTGTTCCTCAGTCAGCTGGTTGGCTACGTTGCGTTCCACGGAGTAGTGACTCAGGAGTCGTCGGCTTTCCACACACATGAAGATTGTTCGTCGTAAATATTGAACAAGTTTAACATTTAAGATTGTCGGCCACGACCCGTTTCCGAGTAAATTATGGGGACAAATTGACTCCTAACACACCACAGACCGCAGGATAATCGTATAGGATAATCTTATAAGACAGAAGATAATCTTCCGTGGTCAGGAAGGGGTCAAATCGGAGCAAAATCAGCCCAATTATCATTATGAGTGTACCCCCCCTTAATTGGTCAGCCCAGTCACCAGAATGAAAAACATATGTTCACATTTGACAGCCGAGCCACTAACTGCTGTTCGAGACTGTGTTTCAGTGTTTGAATGTCTGAAACCCTCTGCGTTTCAACATTTGTAAGAGTGACACCGCAGGGGAGCTTCCAGCTGTGTTTGTGGCAACGATAATTATTTCAAGCTGACAATGATCTTGACTGACTTGAATGACTCAGCCTCTCCTGTCAAAGTCAGACACCCAACTGGTCTTCCGGACCTCTTTCTCTAAGAGGTTTTAGGAAACTGTACCATAACAACAGCTCCACTTCCTCTGATACATTCGGAGATGGCAGCTATTACTTTTTTGGCCGTTTCTGTGTGTGCCAGACAAGATCATTAGACCTTCTGCTGAACCCTGGATTATGTTCACTGGCAAGTCTTTTACATTCTCTTCTAAGATTTTAAATGTTCCTACTTTCTACAGTGAGTCGTCATGGCAACTCATCCACCACCCCCGACCTCTACACCCTAAACATCCGCCTCGCAACATACACGGCTCGCTACTTCCCACGTTGGCACTGAACGTCAGCGCCGAACATTGACGACTGATTAGATCTCTCTATCGTTTAACCCTTAAAGGTCGGGAAGGCAATCCAAGAGGAGGACAGCTGATTGTTGAGTCTCATTCTCAGGTCGTCAGATTCTTCTTCAGGTCCAAAAGCATCAGTATTTGACCAAAGCATCATCTGTCTCCCTCCAGAACTGCCTCTCCTACCTTTAACTAATGGAAATATAATCGCTTTAACAACGACAGTCAACTTTGGCAGTGCCATGTGTCTCCATATGGCTGCTCAGGCTGCGTGCCAGATCGCCTTCCTAAGAAACAACATGCCTTTTAATTACATAAGACACAGACATGGCACGGCCATATGTTGGTACGATCCCCGGCACTCTCTGTATTTAAGAGTTCAGTCATCTAACAGATGCTCACGATTGCAGCGTCTCTTCTTCCAACAAGTACCCAGATAAAGAAACCAGAATCTAAGAGCACGCAGTCCCGTCGGACGAAGACTTAAAACTAAACACTTGTTCAGTGGTGATGACTCATAACAATCTTTTATCAATCGTGCTCAATTAATCAAGTGCAGCTTACCGAGCTTGTTAAAATCGTGTCTCTGAACCACCTCGAAAATAAAACTGCATTGCATCAAAGCAGATCAGAACATCTCGTCCGTCTCTGGAAGCCTTCGCAAGGGCCCCGAAAAAATAATTACGTTGGGAGGCAAACGTGGCCTCCAGGCACGGAGTTGTTTCATATTTACTGTCTTGAGTCCAAAATAAACTCCTGCCAAGCGTTCACTCGCCAGCAGTCGGTCAATATCAGAAAGAAAGTACATGAAAAATGTGCTCGCTATACTACGACCTGTTGCAGGGATTCTGGAGTGCAGTGATCAAACGGAGATTACAGTATCTCGGCTTGTAGAGCAGCTTTTTTCAAAGTTTTTTCTGCGTGTTGATCTTATTTCTGGAGGAGACAAAGAGAGGAGGAGGAGATAATGATGCTTAAAGGGATATTCCGGTGTAAGTTTAATCCATGGTCTAAATCACAGTGAAACTGTGTTAGACTCCCTCTCGAGAGATCAAGTTAGCAGACCGCTAATTTACGGAGTTTTATCAACCTCAGAAACGACCGCACGACAACAATACACTGCAGTAAATGGATCCAAATATAAACCGCCACCAACAAGCCACAAATAATGCTCAGAACAGCACCAAACTTCAGCAACAGTACAAATAGGGTCTCAGCACATAGTCCGGGGCATCTAACCTCCGCTAGCTTAGCTGGATTTCTACTGAAAAGCTGACTAAATTTACCACTCTTCTGCAGCAGCTTCCTGTTGACGGGAAGTCCCGACGAGTCGATTACCGAGTGCAGTAGAGTTCCGCGGCTCATGGATGAAAATGTATGATTATGACTCCATGGAAAAGCAATCAAAGTTCATATGTGTCTTACCTGCCAGTTTATAACAGTTATTATCGAGAGCGGACAGGGAAAAGAACGGAACTGAGCATTTCTAACCGCACTCGGTAATCGTCGCGTCGGGACTTCCCCGACCCGGAAGCTGATGGAGGAGAGTTGAAATCTGTTTTTAGCTTCACAATAGAAATCCAGCTAAACTAGCGGAGGTTAGATGCCCCGGACTATGTGCTGAGACCCTATTTGTACTGTTGCTGAAGTTTGGTGCTGTTCTGAGCATTATTTGTGGCTTTTTGGTGGCGGTTTATATTTGTATCCATTTACTGCAGTGTATTGTTGTCGTGCGGTCGTTTCTGAGGTTGATAAAACTCTGTAAGTTAGCGGTCTGCTAACTTGATCTCTCGAGAGGGAGTCTAACACAGTTTCACGGTGATTTAGACCATGGATTAAACTTACACCAGAATATCCCTTTAAACTTTTGCACACCCTTTTTTCACAATCATACAAAACTCCCTGCAGTAGAGCCTTTCCGAACTTATGTACTACAGTAAAAACATCTTCCAGTGGCTCTGAGGACTTGCACATCCCTCAGATTCCTCTCACACACTGACAAAAACACGCACGTATAAAAGCAAACCAAAGAATATATTGCTCCTGAAGCCCTGATGTAATTTCCGTCGCCCTACAGAGACGACCCCGCTCTGGTTTTCTTTTTTTGGGGGGGGAATCACCTACCTCGGGGTTAAAAGCCGACATGACTGATAGAACAGGTGGCGCGGCGTGCATGAGCAGACGCCGGGGCTGCGTCGAGAAGAAGGAAAGGAGATTTAAAAGCCTGATAAAAGAATACAGGGAGAAGAAATGGATTAGGAATGGATAGATGGGGCGCGAGAAGAGAAAAGGTGAAGGGGAATCAGAGATGAGACGAGACGAGGGGGCACGAGAGCGAGAGGAGGCAGAAAAAAGAAGAAAAAACGGATTATGAATGGAGGAGAGGGGGGGAGAGAACACGAGAAAATGGAGAAGATGGATGATGGGAAATGAGAGGAGAGGAAAAGAAAGGAGAAGTCAAAGGGAGGAAAAAAAGGATTAGGGATGGAGGGATACAGAGGAAGAGAGATGAGATGGGGAAGGGGGACGAGGAGGAGAAGATTAAGGTGGAGTGATATGCTTTATCTTCTAGTGTCTGGAGAGCAGACAGTCACTAGTGTGTGTGTGTGTGTGTGTGTGTGTGTGTGTTTCTCTGCTGCTTGGTTGCGTCTTTTCCTCCATGTATCTGCGTCCACCTGTTCGAGTGTGTGTGTGTGTGTGTGTGTGTGTGTGTGTGTGTGTGTGTGTGTGTGGACCGGTCCAAATGCCGCTCATCCTTCCTGGTTAAGTTTTAAAAGAAGACGCTCCTGACTGTCTGCCCTTTGTGTCTTTCCTCTCGCAATCCATCCATCTGCTCCTCCGCAGAAGTAGGAGAAGAAGAAGAAGTAGTAGTGAGGGGGAGGAGAGACAGAATGGATGGATGAATGGGAGGGATGGAGCGAGCGAGTGGAGCGAGCGAATGGAGTTTCCGGGGTTGTTGGGTTCATGGGATGGAGGGATGGGAGGAGGAGGAGGAGGGGGATTGGTTGAATACCTAGAGCCGAGCAAATTAAAGTAAAAGCAAAGGATAGATGACGATGGGGCAGAGGGTGCATCTGGGAGTCCGGTGAATGAGGCGTCGAGCAACAAGGGAGGAGGAGGAGGTGGAGGCGGAGGAGGGGGGGAGGAAGAGTAGGGAGAGAGAGAGAGAGAGAGAGAGAGGGAGGAAGGAAGGGGGGACGGGAAAGAGAGGCAGAGTCGTGACTGTAGGTTGATTTACGGAGGCTTTCCTTTTAATGAAATTGTTTCAGTGACAGAGCCGGTAAAAGGCCCTTAATGGATTGGCTGGCCTAATGTAATGAAATTACTCCCTCTTTCACTACAGGGAGAAAAAAAAAAGAATAAAAGAGGACATGGGGAGGAGGGGAAAAGGAGGAGGAGGAGGAGGAGGAGGAGGATGGGAGAGGAGGGGTGGAAGAGGAGAAAATGCAATTAATATTTACAGAACAGACGAGCAGGGTGGGCTTTAGTAGCTACGGCTCCCTCGCTCTCTTCTTCACTGGGTCTACCTCTCTCGTCCCTCTCTCTCCTGGTGGCCAGTGTGCGCTGGGCTTGCAGCAGGGGAGGGAGGTGATAGGCTGACGCCAGGCAGGCCACTGTAGCGTACCGGTCTCCTCTCTCGCACTCTCCTCTTCCTCTCCTCCTCTCCTCAGGGCTGGCCGTATCAGCGCCGAGGTGAGAGACTTAACCTTAGCTTGTGTGCTACCGTCTGGACTGGGTATCCCCAGTGTGTGTGTCTGTGTGTGTGTGTGTGTGTGTGTGTCTGGGAGTTAACACCGGTGTCTCCTGCTGCCTTAAGCCTTCTTGCTGGGGTATCACCTCACACACACCCCCACATGCACACACTCTTTCACGGAACCTGTCTTTTGTTAGTCCCTCCCACAGCTGAGCGGACCTTCAGTACTTGCGCCTGACTCTCTCCCATCTCTCTCTCATCTGTGTGTGTGTTTGTGTGTGTGTGTGTGTGTGTGTGTGTGTGTGTGTGTGTGTGCTCGGTGCAGGCAACTGGACAGCAACCACATCAGCTGCATCGAAGATGGAGCTTTCCGAGCGCTGCGCGATCTGGAGATTCTGTAAGTAGAGAAAAAAAAAGACCCCGGTTCTGTCTCTCCTCCTCCTCCTCTCCTCCTCCTCCTCGTCCTCCCGCTGCTCTCATCCTCTCTTCTCCCCGTCTCCCCTCGTTCATGTGCTGTCTGTGCAGCAGGGACCTGTCCTGCGCTCTCCTCCGCTCGGTATCAGCTTTGTTTTTCTGTCTTAGTTTCTTCTTCCCTTCATGTAAAAATCCACGTCTCCCTCTCTCCTCTCTCCTCTCTCCTCCCTCGTTCTCCCTCCCCTTCATCTACTTTTTCTCTCTCATCTTTTATTCAATGTCTTTATGCACATCTGCTGTGTGTTTTCAGTGTCGGCAAAGCTTTAAACTTACAGCCGCTGCTGCTGCTGCTGCTGCTGTTGTTGAAGATGTAGTCCTGTGCGTGTTTCTGTGCGTGTGAGGCTGTGAGTGCTTTCTGCGTGCGTTGCTCGGGGGAAGGATGATGCGTCCCTGCTCGCTCGCCGGCAAATGTGTTGTCCTTGACTCACAACACACACAAACACGCACACGGACAGAGAGAGTGAGGAAAGCAGCGTTGCGGCCACCTGTGCTTATTCTCTGCACCGTGTGTGTGTGTGTGTTAGCGCATGCTGGTGATTCCCTCAGCGCACGGGAATATGTTGATGCTCCTGCGTGTTTGCCTCCAGCTGCGTGTGCGATAGAGTGTGTGTGTGTGTGTGTGTGCGTCTGATCTGTCCACATCTTTAGAGCAGCTCATTTGTCACTATGCTCAGAGGTGTGACGGGCGACTGTGCAATTCCAGGTAGTGTTGGGAAAGGCGTCTACTTTCTGCACAGTTGTATGCGTGCGTGCGTGTGTGTGTGGGTGGGCGCACATCATTGTGTGTGTGTGTTAGTGTTTGTGTGTGCATGTGTGTGTGTGTGTGCATATGCTCTCGTGCAGAGGCAGATGTTGCACCAATTTTTTGCACTGAAATATGTAAAGGTTAGAGTGTCCTGTCTTCATTTTTACGTAAGACCAAGCTGGAGGAAGTTAACATCCCGTCCTTGGTTTTGCTTTTTCATATTCTGCTGTTTGATGCTGAGAGGTGAAGAGGTTGGCGATTGTGTTGCTGGATATCTGTATTGGAGGGTGAAACTGCAAAGCAAATAAGGCAGGAGAAAGAGAAAGAGAAAGAGAAGCTAAGAGACAAAGATGGGTGATGAAACAAGACGTCGAGATGGCAGAGGGGAGGACGAGATGATTGGAAAGGCTGACAGCGACGTCCCGACTCTCTGGAGATAAATGCTCGTTGATCATTAAGCGAGAGGCTGTCGAGGACGACAGGGAGGCAGGAGAGAGCAGACTCGTGGTGCTGAAGGTGACGTTTGAGGAGGCAACAGGAAGTTGTTGATTCTCCTGGTTTCATTAGTCAAGCTTTGTTTCCCCTCAGTGAGGAATCCCAAATGAAGACAAGAACTGTAATTGTTCGCTTCAGGAGGAAATCTGTCTCATTATCATATAAAGATGCACCAGGTAACACTGTGAGTAACCTGAGACATCAGAGCATCTTTGGCAACGTGTTGTCTTTTTCCACATTTGTGCAAAAACAGCACAAGAAAAAACAAATTCCATTGACTTTTCTCCCTGAAATAATTCATATTTAAGAAATTAAACTGCACCAAGAAGGCGGTGGAACCATTTCTTTGCCATGATAAACTGCAGAATCCAGACATTTGCGATGTGAAAGCTTCGGTGGTGATTCCCACCGGGCGCGTGTCGATGAGCGTCCTGCTGTTTGTAGGTGTGCTGGTTCTTGGTGCAGTCCGGTGCTGCCCGATGTGTTCACATTAATGATTAAAGAGAGCGGGAGGATAAAGTGGACGTGGCTCAACACACCTTCAGCTCTCACAACTAATGGAATAAATGTTTGTATTGTTAGTCGCTGTGAAGAAAAAAAGATGTTTTTTTTAGCTCGGATTGAATTTAAAACGCTGCACAAATCCTTATTCAGCCGTCTGTGCTTCTACCTGTCGTGATTCCCCCCTTTCAAGGTTTTATTCCCTTTCAGCAGTTTGCCAATTTTTTTTTTTTTTTTGATTCCCCCGCCGCACTTTTTTTTTTTTTTGCTCGGCGCACAATGGAAGTGATAGGGGGCAGATAGAGGGGGATCAGCGGCGCGAGATACAACATATTAGCAATTCATAAGATTCTGACAGCTGAGTACTCGGCAGGATTTACAATTCACTGTAAATACGCCGCCGTTCCCATTCACAGCAGACAGCATGACAGCACACAGTATATTCAGTGAATGTGACGTTTTAATAAAGGCAGGTGTGTGTGTGTGTGTGTGTGTGTGTGTGTGTGTGTGTTTTTGCACGTGAGCAAAAGGGCATGAATGACAGTAAGCAATTCTGCCGCTGGACTGATCTTCATTTCAAGCATCTTAACACACACACACACACATTCATGCAGAGATGTATGCGTATTCTCGCACATGCACACACACACACGTACACACACTCACATGTACACACACGCACACTCACAAACACAGGCGCAGCTCCATCTGTTCAGTTCCTGGGGTTGATTTCGTGACCGCAGTACAAAATGGGGTGATAGAGATAACAGTGATTGGAGGTCGTGTGACTGCAGCATCAGGTAGGTGTGTGTTTCTGTGTGTGTGTTTCTGTGTGTGTTTCTGTGTGTGTGTGTGTGTGTGTGTGTGTACATGTGTGTGTGTGTGGACTTCAGAGCCACATAGAAACCAAACAATTTCGAAAAAAAGCGCAGTTTTCTTGTTTTAGATTTAGTTTAAGGGGTTTCTGGAGTTATTATCGTTGGTGTTGATCAGCTGATTGACTCGTGGGTCAATCGTTGGGTCTCTCATCAAGATTTTTGGAGAGTTTTTGAGCGTAAAGCAATTTAAAGATGCGACCTTGCTCTCTGGGAGGAAGTTAATTGGACGCTCGATGTGTTTTCAGACTTCTTGTCGGAAATCGACAAATTAAAAGAACAACAAATTCATTTAAACCAAAAATTATTGTGAGTTCAAGCCACGAGGGCGGGGTGACATTTAGGATAAAGTCTGCGGTTGTGGAGTGAGCGAGGCGTCAGCGAGTGTAAAGATCTGAATGTGTTTGCATGCTCGTGTTTGTGTGTGTGTGTCGCATGTTTTCCCACATCTGCATACATCAATATATTGCGTGTGTGTTAGTGATGAAGCTTTCCGATGACGATCACTCCAAAAGATGTCCGTCTGCATGTGCGAATGTACTTTTTCTATATGAATAAGTACATTCGAAGCTGCACGTTTTCTGTGTCGGCGGTCTGGAAACATTGTGTGTCTTGTGTGCGTTCGTGTATTGCAGCAGTTTGTGTGCCAATTGAAAGAGGCGCCGCGCTGTGTGCCACTAACGAATCTCCACATTAATTAATCTAGTCGTTTTTAATTAGCCGCTGTTTCTTGGTAGACTCGGCTCTATCTGAGCTGCTTAATGTGTTTCACAGGAGCGGCGACGGCGAGTCAAAAGTCGAACACTCGGGCGTCAGGCTCATTTTGAAAATGCTAAATGGATTTTAGTTTGTTGGTTTCATTAATCTCGTTATAATTGTTCGTCTGGAAATAAAGCGCCTCTTCATTAAATTAGACAACACGTTTAAAATGATGTGACATTTGGAAGGATTGGACTCTCGTAGCGTTTGTCACATCGCAAAAAAGTGCAAAAGTTCGTACAAATACCGACGAACTGAGCGGCGTTTATAACGAGGTGATTGTCTCATTTTAAAGAATCTTAATGCTTTGTTCCATTTTTTTTTTTGCATTTCCATCATTTTGTTTCTGTCACTTTTCATCAACAGAGCGAAAATGCAGCTAGTTTTTCCTCACTGGGCGACATGAAACATGAAATATAAACCCGTCGCAGCAAAGTAAACCAGCAGTGATTTATGGTCGCCGGTTCAGAGAACTAATTTCTAATATCTTAGAGATTAACAGCCTCCGTGGAGTTCGGCGTGGAGCTGTCTGAATTGCGGTTTCTTCATATTTCCGTGTGACAGAAGAGTTTTGCTTCCTGGAGAGGTTCAGGAAGGAGGACGGATATGACTAAAGACACTTTTACATTCGCCGTTTCC
This sequence comes from Sparus aurata, assembly GCF_900880675.1. NCBI lineage: Eukaryota > Metazoa > Chordata > Actinopteri > Spariformes > Sparidae > Sparus > Sparus aurata. The sequence continues at coordinate 33,319,128 of NC_044204.1, read as the reverse complement.
TTTGATATGTGCTCCCTCTACTCGTACGTCCTCAGATAGTCTCCCTCGCTTCCTCCTCCTCGCTCCGCTCCCTCTTTCATGGCTGCCAGGATGAAAGTGGAGGATCGGTGTTGTAAAAAAAAGCAAAGGCAGCGCTGGGCTATGATTTATTTAGACCCAAAAGGACTGCGGTTACCATCCTTTCCTCTCCTTTTTTTGCCAGGAGAGGCAAGAGACAAGAGAGAGGGTTTTTTTTGGGTGGGGGGGGAAGGGTGGAAGATGTTCACAAAATGGAAAAGAAGGAGGGATGTGAAGCGAGGGGAAGAAAGGAGTGTGGTATCGGTGTTGTAAAAGCTGCCGGTTTCCTGGACATCATTTATTAATCTGCTGCTGGACCTGAGGAGGAGGAGGAGGAGGAGGAGGAGGAGGAGGAGAGGGAGAGGGGAGGAGGGGGGAGAAAAAACTAGGCGGTACAGAGAGGAAGAGAGAGGAAGGGAAGGAGGGAAATCCACGGATGAGGAGGGACAGAGGAGAGAAATATCTGACGTGAGACAGAGATCCGATCTGAAAAGACGAGGCCAGATTAAACAGACGGGAGACGAGAAGAGATGCAGGACACAGAGGTGGACGAGACATCACAGACGTGGAATCAGAGACAGGAGACGAGGAAAGCAGCGCCGATGTGACGTTAGCGGGCGCAAAATAAAAAAAAAAGAAAATCAACAAAGACCAGTGATAGAAAATAGATTGAAAGGATCAGAGGGAGGAGAGCAGGGAGGCATTAATTATTGATGGAACAAATGTCTGACTGACTGACTCAATTTGGCCCTTTGTTGTTTCCAGACCACCGCGGCTGTCGGACAGACTCAGAGCCGCCGCTGTGTTTATTCTGCGCGTCTATACGTTTCAGAGGCCGGCGCTGAAAATGCAAATACGGGTTTTTAAATTTCATTCGTTTTAGCTGAAAGTTCGATTGATCGCGCATAATTCTAGGTTCGAGGGAGCTTTGAAAGCATTTTGAGGGGGAGAGTGTAATCAGTGGATTCTGACAGCTCGTATATATATTAATTATTTTTCATAGCATTTTTTGTTTAATCCCAGTGGGTGGACACACGCACGCACGCACGCAGAATCAGACATTTCCTGAATAAACCTTGAGTAGCTGATCTCGCAGTAACCTCGAGGTGTTTTGAACACCTGACAGTCACAGACGCACACTTCAACCTGTTATTAATTGTTGTCATCGTCTTCCTTCGAGTCCAGCTTGACCTCCGCTGCGGGTCATCTCTCCTTCTCCCGCCTTAATATCCGTCCACCGGCCCGTAATGAAGATAAACTCCGCCGCTGCCATGGTGAAAAATTAAAGGAGGAAATTAGCATGCTCTGGTGATTTCAGGTAAGCTTTCGTTGGCCTGGAGATTAGAGGGAGCGGCTCCGCGGCTGGGAAGTCGCCAGTCAATTTGTGGAAGTGAGTTTTTGGCTCGTCCGCAGGGGGCTGACGAGAAATCACCTGCCAGGAGTCGCTTTTTCAATAAATGGCTTCGTCTACAAGTTGAGAGTCACAGGAAGCAGAGAGGCGAAGTTTTGGGTTTCACACAGAAACGTCGCGATCACGTTACACATTATATCACATCACAGTTCAGATGTCAGCGTATTGATTCGCTGACGGATGCTGTTGCAGCTCCAAAAACCGTGTTGTGTGATTCAAACCTGCCTGTGAGAGAGAATGAAGAACCGCTGTCATGCAGAACCTCTTAAAGCACAATGTGGGCCCGTTAGGAGGTTCTGTGCTCCGCTGGCCCCCCCGCTGTGAGCTGTGAATGATCAGGTTCTTTAGAGCTACGTTCATATTATATGAAGCGCAGCACATGTTCAGTAACATTAGTGCCAACGAAGGACACGAAGGATGAGTGTGTGCTGTTTGTAGGGAGGCGAAACAGCTGACGGACGCGTTGTAACGAGTGTGCGTCTCATTATAGACGCGAAATTAAGAAAACAGAAGTGAGTGCGTTTTATTTTTAGCTTCTTCACGACTAACAGTTCATTCAAGTCTCATCCGCCTGACAAGAAACATCCAGATTGGACGATCGTGCAGATAGAAATCAGCGAATGTTTAATTCAACATTCCACAGACGCGTTTTCTCTTTAACTTGTTTAACGTGTTTAGATAAGTCGGGCACCCTTTCTATCTGCGTTCACGTCTCCATCGTGGAATAAATGAGCGATTAAACTAACTTTCGTCCATGTCGTCCGCACAATACTGCCTAGAAGCACCGAGGAGGTGAAAGTTTCCGCTTCTGCACTTCTGCTTTAACGTTTTACAAACTGCAACATGCGCACATGGCAGCTACAGCCTGGTTAAAGTTAAAGAGGAGGTCGATTTACGCTCGAGTTCAGGCAACTAAGACACGCAGTCAATCTGAAGAACACGTCGCCTAACTAGAAACAACGAACGTGTCAAACCGACGATGAAAGAGCGTGAAAGCTGAACGCAAACAGTTTTTAAAAAATATGTCAACAAATCAGGCGGCTGAACTCGGTGTTACTCTTTGTTTCACCAGACGAGTCGATCTATTGACATTCCTCCTCCCGCGTCCTGTGATGCCCTGCCAGGAATTAGCGGCGCTGATGATGTTATAAAGAAAACAGCTGTCGTTTCTGAGGCGTCTGCGCCGGTTTGACGAGGGGACGCCGGAGTGCCAAAAAACACAAGTGTCCTTTTTATAGATCAAAACCGTGAAGTCTTCTGTGCGTCGGCCACAAACTCTCACACACTCGACTCACTTGTCTTTCACTGGGTGTCTGTATCATGTTTGTCATTAAACACCTATCAGCATCAATTAGAGCCGCATGAAAACTCTAAACAAGTGATTTTCCTGATGGCGGATGTTATTGATGCATGACAGCGAGACTCGGAGTGTTTCTTTGTTAACGTTAAACAAAGAGATTCATCTTGATTACATGACGGCTCCTTTTCATCTCAGTTCAGCCGTCTGAAGGCTTCACGTCGGTGCGGCTCCACTTTATAAACTCCGTCTGATTATCTGCTGATTGATGAAAACAGCAGATACAGAAACTCTTTGCTGTCCGGCTCGGACCGCGTCTGAAGCCTGAAGCCGCTGTCCGCTCACATCTGAAACAGGATTTATTAGCGGACTTCATATTGATGCACGACTGAGAAAACTATTTATAAAGACAACAAAAACAAGAAGATTGTCTCACTAATGTTTGCATCCATCCGCCGCAAACCCGCCGTAGAAGAAGACTCTCCTCCGACGCTTTGATTGAGAAAAAGAACGAGGACGGTTAAACTCGACAGCTTCTCCTCCGAATACTTTGATTCCACCTTCTTTTTTTTTTTTTTGAAAGCCTTTGACGGTCAAAGCTGTATGCGCTCAAACTTGTAAGGCCAATAAACACAGCAGAAGTGGAAATGTAATTATGTGATAAACACAGCCTTTATATTTGGCAGAGGAGCGCCGCTCGCTCCATCCACTCTTGTCGGCTCGATTCCCGAAGAATTCCTCGTCTTTGCAATCACGTCAGCGCAGATGGTAGGCATTCCTCCTGTAGCGACTAATGACTCCGTGTGCCAGCGTGTGTTTTTACTCAGCGAGAGCTAATTTAATGCCGAGAGCCGGCGCTGACTGCAGGCCAGGCCTCGTCTGCTGCACCCTCAAGTCTCTCCATATATCATTCTTGTTCATTTGTGTCAATGAGGAACAAATAAAACTTCCCTTTTGTCCCCAAAACATGAAGGAAAGATTTAGTCCCCTTTGCTTTGTTCATGTAGCATTTAATGCTGCTTTGTTTGATTAAGACTTCTGCGGCTTAATTAAGTGGAGTAGCATATTTAGTGCTCTTTTGTGCTTTGGGAATCCGAGCCACCGACTCGTGAGCCAATTTCTTTAACCTCCCTATCGAGCACCTGCGCGAAAATCGCACTTGCGAGCTTATCTCCTCCGTCTGTTATCTCTGATCGGTGGCGCTCGTCTGCGGGAGGGCGACGGTTCCGAGCTGGTTTGCATTCACAAGGGCAAACCAATCACTGCTAATGCCCCGCGATGTCCCAATCAATAACACATAATCTATTTTAAAACACTTACCGCATAGCTAACGCCCGATTTGGAATTCCGCTGTGTTTCGGCGAGTGTGTCCGCGTGTCTCTGAATGAGTTAATCCAGTTAGCGCGCGTGTCTGCCAGGCCACATCAGAATAAATGATGGGTCCCCGTGTGATGATGAATGGTAATTTAGATTTAACATAACTGGACTAACGAGCGCGCTAATGACTCCAAAGCTAGCCTGGACAGCTCTCACTCGACGGGCCCTCGCCTTGCATCCCAATGAGCTGAGGAAAAGGGCACCCATTTACACACACACACACACACACACACACACACACAGGGACACACACAGAGAGGAAAAAACATGCAGAAGTGTTTTAATAAATGCACGCGTATGCAATCATAAATTCACAAATGTCTCTGGCAGGGAAACACACACGCACAAAACCGCACACTCAACACACAGGCTGAGGTTGTGTGTGTGTGTGTGTGTTTGTGTGTGTGTGTGTGTGTGTGTGTGTGTGTGTTTCTAAGGACTCCATGAGTGGTGGAGAGCAGCGATGTCAGGCTAATATGAAGATGATTGATTAATAATTATGCACAGGCCAGTTTTCAACCAGTTGAATTAGACGCGGTTTTCGTTCGCTGATCTTTCGACTCGAGTTTTTTTTTTTTTTTCTCCTCTCCTCTCCTCCGCCGACGAAGATTAATGAAAATAGATGATAAGTACTTGATCATTCTCGGATATAAATAGAATTAATCAGTTTAATTTTTCAGAACGGGTCTCTATCTCGGTGTGAGTTTTCAGTGAATCGTTTATCTCCACATCTGAGAGCCGTTTGTTTCCTCTTCATCCTCATTAACTCTCTCCGGCGGCTGCGACACGTACGGCGACTCCACCGCATCGTCGTCGCCGTCGTCAGATCGGAGCTCCGGCGTCCTGAGCAACCGTTGAATGACACGTTCGAATAACGGGGATGTGACTCTATGAAAATGTTTGCACATTAGCAGAATAGATCTGTGAAGACACTTGTTGTGTCCATGCATGTGCGGGCGTCGATGCCGTCAGAAATCAGATAATCTCTGCTCGTCCGGCACCCTGAAAAATCCGATATGTGTCCATCAGCGTTTAGCTCCTGCTGGAGTGTCCTTGAGCCAAACGCTCAATTCTGATCTGGACACTTATTGGAAGAGTTTGAGTTGAATACCAAAGCATGTATTTCCTCAAAGTACCTCATTATCGTCGTTAATCGTCTCTGCAGAGTCCGACTGTGTTCTCAGTGGCGAACAGCATCTCCCGCCAGAACGCGTCCGAACGGCGTGTTTGATGATATGAAGACTGTTTGAAGTGCAGCAGTTTGTGAATTTAGATGGATTAAAAAAATTGTTTTCGAGAACTCGGATTTGGCAGATTTATAATTGGACTGCTTACAAGCGCAGGGAAAAAAAAGCAGATGTTGCAGATGAAAGACTGAGATAAAAGCGAACAGCGTCTTCTGCGTGTGCAAGATCGAGTTTCGCACAAAGATGGAGCCCCGCGTGAGTCCGCAACCTCGTGGAAACCCCTCGAGCACGACGCGCTTACCTTCCCGCTGACGCCGCAGAAAAAGTGACACGAGGGGACGAGAGAGGGGGGAGGGGAGCGTGAAAGATGGCGAGCGCGAACGAGAAGCGGGTCAGATGTCGCGGAATTAATGTCCAGCCGAACCAAAAAGAAATAAAAAAAAATGTTCAGGGCCGGGACAGAAACTCAGAGAGACAGATGGAGAAGAGAAGTAAGAGAGAGAAGAGAGAGAGAGAGAGAGAGAGAGAGGACTCACGCTGCCATTACATGACATGCACACGCACACACACACACACACACACACACACACACACACACACACACACACAGTCGAGGGTTCTGAGAAGCACTCTGGAGCAGCTGCATATTTTATGATCGCTTTTCTCCACCAAGCGCGGCTTTCTGGATGAGGGTGTACCGCTGAGAGAGGAGGAGAGAGTGAGAAGAAAGATGGAGTAAGAAAGACAGAGTGCAGGGAGGTGTGTGTGTGTGTGTGTGTGTGTGTGTGTGTGTGTGTGTGTCGGTGTAGCAGAGGAGTTTTTTTGGCCGGCCAGCGACTGTCATAATTCATAAGGGGAGACAGACAGAGTTGCTCGGTGCGCTGTAGCTCCACAAGGTGACTTTCACTCAGACTCTAACTCTTCCTCTCACACACTCACACACACACACACACACACACTGACACACACACACACTGTAATACTATTCTCAATCCTCTCTTCCTCATCCGACCTGTCTTCTTCCCTCCTCCTGTTGTCCAGAACATTTTCTTCTTCTTCTCTCTTTTCAATCATTCCACACCTGCAAGATTTCTCTTCTTCTTCTACCTCCTCTCCACATTTCATCCTCCCCGTCTTCCTCCTCCCCTCTCTGCTCCTTCCTGTCGTTCTCGTAAGTTTTCGCCTCATCATTTCCCACCTCGCTGAGGTTTCTACTCTGAACCACGAGGAGTTAGACCGTACCTCGCCTTGAGACATAATGAGAGCATTTTAAATCATAACGGCTGAAACATGGGTCGGCCCAGCTGCTCCAATAAATGTAGCTACAGTAAGTACATTTTCTGTAAAACCACAGAAAAGTTCTAACTTAACTTTTCGTTATTTTGACACTCTTTAAGTTCAAATATTGAAATTCTCTCTTGTGCTCATGCTCTGGTTCGGACACCTGATACCTGCTGGAATCACTCTTACAAATGTTGAAACGCCGCGCTCCCTCGTCAGATACGTCTTGAATCTTAATTTGAGGGCACATTCGGCAAAAATGATAAGCAGTGTTTTTCTGATTTGACTGGTGAGTCTAGAAATGTGTTTTTTACGTCCTGGTTGAAAGCTGAAGGAGCAGAATGACTTCATGTAGACGGAGGCCTCGTCTTGTTCGCCACCCAAAAATAACTGCGGGCGTCATCAAGATGGCGGCCCAGCGGCAGGACTCGCCTTAAAGGACCGTTTTCCGTGACATCTTCAAATCAAAGAAGTCCGGCGATTATTCAACCGAGCAGCGGGACCAGAATAACTTTCTTAGGAAAAACAACAAAAAAACAAAGACAGCAAAAGTAAAAACAGAGTTTCGTGTATCAGGCTTGTAAGCTGGAGGCATGGATCGTGTCTCCGCCCGCCGAGATGTTGACTTCTCAGCCTCCCTTCCACCGGGTTTCCCTTCACTCCTCCAACTCTCTGTTTTTTTTCCCTGCCAGATGCCAGAAACCTTCAACGGCTCCCGAGTTTTAAAATACACGTACAAGAAGTGGATGTGTTGGGAAATCAGAGTGTTAGCATTACTCTTTAATGATGTTTCCAACAGCAGTGTTATGAGGGAAATCATCTCACACACACACACACACACACACACACACACACACACAAAGACAGCCAAATGTACCGAGCTTCCAAATGAAATCACTCACACTCGGCCAGTTGTGCACGCGATGTGAGAGCGAGGCCGCCTCTCAGAGCAGCGGCTCATTTTTTAATGCCAAATTGAAACAAAAGAGAAAAGAAAGAAATGAACCAAGTTAAGATAAAAAAAAAAAAAGCAAAAGCTGGTTATTAAATGTAAAAGTCATTGTCTTATTTATTGTCAAAATCATTTGTCGCTGTGTTGAAGAAGTAAAATCTGATCTTTAGTCTTCCAGTGTCTCGTTTTAAAACACAAATACTTTAGTGAGAAGAAGAAAAATGCCTCTAAAATGCAGTTTCATGGTGACTTTCATGCTTACTTGCATTACAGATGTGGTGAATATTGGACAAAGTATGAAGTTAAAAAAGTTGAGCAACAAACTAACTGAATGGAGGCAAAACACTAAAGGCTAAAATGATACGTAATCTCATGTATAAAAGGCCGTTCCTTCAAATAATTAAATATATTCACCCGTGTTGAATGAGGTTTGTTTAAGGGAAGGTCTCTTAACATTGTAAATACATTAGCAATGCGTAAATATATGATTTATAATTTAAGTATTCAGAGCAAACATGGATTGTTGCATTAATACACAGATAAATGTAAAACCAGCGTCGCACTGTCAGTTTCAGTGTTTCAGTCAGTTTCAGTTTAAATTGTCATTAAAATAAACAGTTTAAACAAATCCAACAACCAACAGGATGATATTTAATAAATATCTGTGTTCTTCTGCTCTTGTGAACAGTTACAGAACACGCAGGTAGTTTGTACATCTGCAGTTGTTTCTCCAAATAGTGATTTAAGCGTTGGTGAAACGCTCCAGCGTCCAGTGTTGCATGTGTGCAGACGGAGCAGTTTGTTTGTGCAACTCCACAGATACAACACGAGTGTGTGTGTGTGTGTGTGTGTGTGTGTGTGTGTGTGCCCTACATGTCAGAATATCCCCAGCGCAGTAACGATCGCATTTCTGTGGTCGCGTCCTGCCTCCAGATCTGTCTTACATCCCCGACGCGAGGGCGCTGGATCGAAGCCCCCAAAACGAACCTTTCGTGAACCTAAAGTTCAGCGATTACAAAGGCCGGTGTGTGTGTGTGTGTGTGAGTGAGTGTGTGAGTGTGTGTGTGTTCGACCACATGTTGTCTTGAATCTACGGCTCTGTCTGGGGTCGGGACAGAACAGAGTGCAGCTTTCTGCTGTTCAGTGATTTTGGTTTGGCCGGCCTTTTGGCTTCTGTTGGAGTCAGCGGGCTCAGCAGAGTCATCGCACCCTGGCAACGAGCAGAACCCTGGCAAAGACTCGGAAGATCTGACCTGACACGGAGAAACAGGGAGAGAGGGTGGGTGGGGGGGGGTGAGGCATTGTGGGAAAGAGAAGGAAAATGCAAGAACGATAGAAGACAAGATGGAGGGAGAAAGTGAGTAAACAAGAAAGAGAGGGGGGAGACGACGGATTTAAAGTTTAAGAGTGTCTGTGTGATACTTGGTGGGAGAGGAGAGAAAAGAGGAAAAAAGCAAAAGACCGTCCGAGATAAGAGTGTGAGGTAACAGCCCGTCTTCAGAATAATGACAGCGGTTTTAGATGTATTTGTTTGGGGATTTAGAGAAAGTAGTCTGGAGGTGAACGGGGTGGGAGGATAAGAGGAAGAGGAAAAGAGACGCGGGGCCTGAAGAAGAGAAACTGTGACAGCCGATTGTTTCCATTTGAATAATGATAGTGGATGTCTGAAGGGCTTAAAGAGTCGGTCGGTTTGGAGAGAGACAGAAAGAGAGAGAGAGGGAGAGGAAAGGGTCAGAGGGAAAGAGGAAAGATGGAAATAAGAGAGAAGAGGAGGAGGAAGAGGAGATGAGGAGAGGAGAGAGAGAGGAGGAGGAAGAGGAGGGAAATACAAAAACCACACTCACATCAGCAGGATGGAGTTACACCAGGTCTATTGATTCTTTCTTAAAATAAATCAATAAATAAGTAGCTGATTTTACACTGAAGACATAATAGTCTGTACAGTTTAATTATTGTATCCTAATCAATGTGTGCCCCATTAAATCTACCCTGGAGTCCGAACTCGTGATGCTGCAGCCGGCCAGCGACAAACACACCGAACTTTGATTGAGCGTTCGCAATTTCAGTTCAGCAAAGAAAACTACCTGGTCAGGTTCAGGAAAAAAACTGCGTGAATTTCTCTCCTCAGCAGTCTCCTGAGTTAAAGTCCCGCGCTTGTTTTATTCCCACCGTCCATCGCGACCTCCTTCCTGTCGGGACTTCTCGCTCTTCACGCTTCTTCTCCTCACGTCTTCCTCTGCAGCGGTGATAATTACTACAGCAGCTCGAGGTCGCCGCCTCACCGAGAAATGTAAATACAGGTTGTAATAAGCTGCTGTCGTGGTGTCTTATTGATACGTATATTTAAATGTAAGTCATTAATCATATACAGCATACGTAAAGAAAGTCATATATTTTCTTGCTGTATAAATATGCAGCTTTACATATTTGTATTCCGTCTCTATATGAGCAGAAATTATCAATTTTAAGGGTGTTTTTTATCGGAAATCCTTTAGATGAACCTGCGTATAAAAAATTACTTTTAGAAAGTAAATCCTTCACGTTTCCTGCTCCTCAAGATGAAATACAACCAGAGACAAACAGCAAATGAGAAATAATTGAAATAGCGACCTGGTTTTGGGGAATCAGGAAGGAATCATTTCTCCTTCTGTAATAAGGAGCTCGTAAATGAGGGCGTAGGTGTCGACAAGCGTTCACCAAACAGCCGAGCAGGTAACGCGTGAAGCCGGCAGCAGAGGTTTCACGCGGCGCAGGTAAAGGTGTGGTGGTGGGAGCACGGAGCATACGCAGAGGTGGGAAACAAGCTCCGTGCCAGCAGCCCGACCCACTCACAATTAATCACATCCCACTGGGTGGCAGGACAGGAGAGAGGAGGGGAGATGGTGATGAGGGCGAGGAGGAGGAGGAGGAGGAGGAGGAGGAGGGAGAGAAGCGATTTAAGGTGGAAAACAAGCCCAGCTAAAAGACAATTGAGAAGAGATGAGAGGAGAGAAAAGGGAAGAAGGAGGAGGAGAGTCGGGGAAGAGAGGCAATCTGCAGCGTAATTTGTTCCCGTTTAAGGTGTAATGGTCTCATCAGTGGGTTTTTATGTACATCTCTCTTCCTGTCTGCAGCCTCACGCCCAGATTATTAGTCCTCTCTTCTTCCTTCCTTCCTTCCTTCCTTCCTTCCTTCTCCATCTCTTGCCTGCAGATTTTCATTTTCGGGGAAGCCATAAAGCATTTGGATTCGATCTGATGCAGGGATGACATGTTGTGAAATATCAGAAAGCAGAGGCCTGACATTTTGTTCCTACACACACACACACACACACACACACACACACACACACACACACATATTAGTTTCTCTCTCACACACACACAAACATCCCTCTGCCAAACCACATGGACTCGTCCAATCATAACCACTCTGCCGCCCGGTTTACTCAGCGTTAAGTTAATTTGATTAAGATCAACATCATCAGATTGCGGTTTCACGGGCAGCTTTTCGTAATGTTGCTCCACATTCAGACTTTACGTTTACGCCCGACTTCAAACAGCCTTGATTTTTCACAATAAGATACCTCCCCCGCGTGCTTCAGTCTGCTCTCGCTCTCTGCCAGGAGCTCGTCACGTTATTGGGCGACGTCTCTTCCTGAGGAGCTCGCAGCGCTCAGCACCTACCGGCCCGGCGACGAACAGTGCAAACATCCATTATTCTGTTAATTAGAGCGCCGATACAGAAAAAACCTTCTCCCGCCTCCGTTTGTGCAAACATGTTTCCAGCACAAATAAAACAAAACCCGACTTTGAAATGTCACCGTTCCGCTTCATTTCATCCAAAGGGGGGAAATCATTCCTCTGTTTTTCACATCACCTGAAAAGAGGTCAGCGCTTCGCTCGCTCCGTCGTAAATATAATTTTAGACTTAAAATGTGGCAAAGGCTCAGGATTCGGTCGCTACTAATTATCTCAACCCCCTTGGAGCTTTTTTTTTCGGTTCGGGTTGTAAACAGTGGAGCTTTCCCATGGTGGTTTCCAACAGCAACACTCTGGAAATGTCAATTTTCTCAGAGATGAGACGAGTAAATTGAGCGACTTTGGTTGTTCAAACACTCGAGAGTTTATTAAACCAGCCCGCACACACACACACACACACACACACACACACACACACACGTATGTATGCAACAACACAAAAAACCTCCAAGGAGCACAAGTACACACTCTCACACAAACACACACACACACACACACACACTCGACACATACGCACAAGAAAAACACATTTACGCACACACGATTTAACACCAGGCTGCCAGGGTAAAGCGGTAAAGCAGGCATTAAAGCCCGTGGGAAAGTTCAAATATGAGACAATTGGACCGCTAAAAGCCCTTAACTCTGGTACCTAAAGGCCCTCGAAGCCTGTTTGCGGACCTCATGGACCTTTAGAGTTCTGTGTTAAAGTCAACAGGGTCAAAAATCACTTCAGCTTACAAGCCGAGATCTCCCGATCCAAAGAGGCGCGCACTGAATGAACGACGGGAGCATTCATTCACGCCTCCCATTCTCTCTCTGTTTCTGTGTGTCTCATAGCATCAGCTGCCACACACACACACACACACACACACACACACACACACACCTACAAAGACACAGGCGTTCATTCACAGTTAGTTACAGTTACATCCTTGAAAACCATTTTGTTTGTCCTTGCCCGCTTGACAAAAAGGTACACACAGGAATTCACGGCGATGCATGTACACACACACACTCACCTACACACTCCAAGGGCCACACACACACACACACACACACACACACACACACACACACACACACACACACCCACCCACACACACACATGCGTATAAGCATTGTGCGACTCTCAGATGACTGATTACTTCAAGGGTCGTAGAGTCTCACTGTCTGAGTCAGCGAGACAGGGTACAGCTGTCCAGCCTGCAACTTACACACAAGCATGCATAAGCTGGCTCACACACACACACACACACACACACACACACACACACACACACATTTATCTTGAGATCGACCTATAGACAGATGACCCCCCTCCCTCCTCTGTCTCTCTCTCTCTCGGTGGACTGAAAAGAAAGAGTGAAGAGGTTAAACGAGCATGTGACCCGGCTGACTGACTCTCCCGGCTGCTCTCGCTCTTCACGCTGAAGGAGCGAACGGTTTCAGGATGAAGGGGTTAAACAAACGAGTGATTGAAGGGGTGAAGTGTCCGTGCGTTTTCCCTTTTTCGCCTCCTCTCCCGAAAGCTGTAATGAGGCCTCGGGGAAAGACGCTGAGAGCCTCTTCACACAACTCAAAGAGCCTTTTTCAGGCCTTTTCGACAGTTGGCCCTCTTTCAGCGTCGGTGTGGGAAAAAGCTCTCAGAGAAATAAATTCCTGTTAGAACTCATGTCGAGGCAGAAAAAAACACCTGCAGCAGAGCACGCTGCTCATTACTGCGGACGGAAAGTTGTTCTAATTTGATATTTTGGTGTTGGGATGAACATTAAAGAGTAAAAAGTACCACCGACAGATTAATTGACGCAATGATTTGATATCTAAGCAGTTTATTTACCTGCAGTATCACGTCCACATGTTTGTGTCCTGACTTTCATGTCGGGAGGTCGAGGAGGCGGTGGTGACGTGACACCAGACGGCTTCCAAAAAATCAGAAAAGTCGGGACATCTCCAGTGATTTTTGTGCCTGAAACCTGACAAGACCGTGAACACAGCGCTGTTAAAAAGAATCAAACCTGAAACAAAAGCGTAGGAAATGTAAAATAAGTAAAACCTCGACAGCTGAGTGCTGATGACAAAAAGAGGAAACGCCTCGTGTCTCAGTTCTTCTCTGCTCCGTGTAATAAATGTTCCCACTCCAAGAAACTCTTCTGAAAGGAAAACTTATTTCAGTTTTACTCTTAAGTGAAACTAAACACGTCTTACTCGCTGCACAGTGAACGCAGAGCGGCTGCCAGCAGCCTGTTAGCTTAGCTTAGCAAAACTTCTTGCCCAGAAGTAAGAGAATCCGCTCTGCCGTCTCCTCCAGAGCCGCCTGGTTAACGTGTTCAATCTGTTTTTTTTTAATCCGTAACAGAATCCGGAGTGTGTAAGTGACATGTTTAAGTTTTTACAGAGGGATTTTGTTCTGGCTGGTCGCCTGGCAACCTCGGTGTGATGACAAGACTTCAGACGGAGATCAGGATTACCACAGCTTTATAGAATATCACCTTTTATTTATTTAACTAGGAAGTCAACGCTAAGAGCCTTAATCTCTTCTGCGAGCGACGAATTTACATGAGAATAATCCTCAGATGCAAAAGAAAAGACCCAGATCCTCTTTTTTTTTTTCCGTTGTTGTTGTTAAGACTTCAGAAAATTGAGGATCTTAACTGTCACTGGATGGATTTAAACCCGTTCTCACCCACAACTCTCTGCAAAATCAATGTTTACGCCGGCGTCGCCGTTCACCCGAAAACGCGCCTCGAATGACAATCAGCGTTCCTCTCCGACACGACTCACGCCCGCTCTCACCTCGCTCACCCCGCTTGGTGTTTTTCTGCCAAATAACATTTTGCATTTAATCTTCGTCCGATCAATATTTTTGTTCATTCACGGCGGCAGAATACCAATTTCATTCCTGAAAAGATTCAATTTAGAGAACAGGAATGTTAGCTCGATTTAACGTGATAACATTAATTACAGCCCAAACCTCTACTCTCTCGCTTTTTTTAAAATCTAGATGTTGATATTAAACGTCGTTCCACTTTGTGTTACATGTAATTTATTGGACGCAGGCGGTCAGCTCGAGGTCCTGAACATTAATTATGACATTTTTAACAGTATGTACAAACCCTGCGCTGAATTCACTGCTGTGTTTTCTGTCTTCTTCTCCCCTTTTTTCACCCTATCAGCACCAAAACAAGCTTTAACAACCAGAGATGAACTTATCATGCTGCTGCTGCAATAACCTTGAGTTGATTTCACTGGAGTGTGAGGCGGAGAATGAGAAAGAGAGTTTTCAGAAGCAAGTTTTAGTCGCATTACTTGTTTAAAACATGAGATATGTTGTGAATACATTTTTGGAGGAAGCGTTTTGCATCTCTGCCTTCGATGTGATCGAAGGAAAAACGTCTTCGCGAACATAATTCTGAGGGACTGACTCTGTACTACTCTGTTATCCAGGCTCCATTATAACTGCGCTGGAGTTACACAGAGGCAGAATATATATATTTTTAAGGTGATTGTGCAAAACATATAATTTCTGTTTCTACTATGTGCCCAAATTGTCTGCGAAAAATCACCAAGACTCAGCTGGACGCAGAAGAATCACACAGATTTTCCCCTCAGACAAATCTACAGCAGTGGTCAGTCCAATGAAATTAAAGGGATATTCCGGTGTAAGTTTAATCCATGGTCTAAATCACCGTGAAACTGTGTTAGACTCCCTCTCGAGAGATCAAGTTAGCAGACCGCTAATTTACGGAGTTTTATCAACCTCAGAAACGACCGCATGACAACAATACACTGCAGTAAATGGATCCAAATATAAACCGCCACCAAAAAGCCACAAATAATGCTCAGAACAGCACCAAACTTCAGCAACAGTACAAATAGGGTCTCAGCACATAGTCCGGGGCATCTAACCTCC
The DNA here is from genome assembly GCF_900880675.1 of Sparus aurata. Lineage (NCBI taxonomy): Eukaryota > Metazoa > Chordata > Actinopteri > Spariformes > Sparidae > Sparus > Sparus aurata. Next base: position 33,303,916 of record NC_044204.1, on the reverse strand, counting down.
GCTAGCTTAGCTGGATTTCTACTGAAAAGCTGACTAAATTTACCACTCTTCTGCAGCAGCTTCCTGTTGACGGGAAGTCCCAACGAGTCGATTACCGAGTGCAGTAGAGTTCCGCGGCTCATGGATGAAAATGTATGATTATGACTCCATGGAAAAGCAATCAAAGTTCATATGTGTCTTACCTGCCAGTTTATAACAGTTATTATCTTGAGCGGACAGGGAAAAGAACGGAATTTAGCATTTCTAACCGCACTCGGTAATCGTCGCGTCGGGACTTCCCCGACCCGGAAGCTGATGGAGGAGAGTTGAAGTCTCACTGCATGAAAAGTGGGATTTTCGGCCCCGTAAACGCCCGGAAATCTCCCTAATTTTCGGCAGTTAACGACAATTTACAGGCTGTGAACGTGGCGTTTGTCTGTGCCGAAAATTGTCGGAAACGAACCATGACGTCAGTGGAGCTCCCGGAGGTGCGAACGCCTCTAATTTGCATATGAATAGCAGCGAAACCACGCCTGGCCAGAGAACGTGTGGGCTGGCTTGAATATCCTCACTCGGTATTGGATGAAACCACTACTCATAAACAAGCAAAATCACTCGTGATTGGTCACCCTGGTTCATTATAAATGTAAACCCCAGTGGGAATTTATATATATAAATATATATATTTATTATGTTTATATATTTATATGATTTATTCATTCATTTATATTTATGGTATCATCAATGACATGAATGAATTTACTGAGGAAGGGAACATTTGCCAGGAAGGTGTTGTTTATTCAAAGAAAGAGTTTTATTAGCACAAACACACAGCATGTACAAAGCATAATCTGCCCACACAACAAACGGGAAGCTCACAAGAGGCCCAAAATCCTGCAGCACCGCGAAGTGTCTGTTTTTGCAGACGTCTGTGGTGTGCTGCCCTGTACTTCGGAATCGCCTCTCATGTCATAGCAGTGTGGCGCAGAACTCGGTGAGCATCCAGACACCCGCCATCTTGTGCCGTCTTCCTCCTCAGACATCAGGTCCATGGCGGCGAACTTCGAAAGGTCCACCTCATCCTCAGCTAGCACACTGTCTCGCTTCCAGCAGCTGTAAAAACAATACATAAAGACGATCAGTACTGCGCATGGATACAACACATTATTTGATAGAATAATAATCACATTGACCAAAGACGGATCCAATCTAATAAATCTTACCCTCTTTGTCCTCGATCGACTCCGAGCTGAACTCCTCACAGCGTCTGCCTGCGATGCAAGATCTGGTTGTTTGTTGTCCTGCGTACTGTCTCGTAATGTCTTACAGGCAGCTGGAAAACAATTAAAAAGACTGGTATGAATAAAGAAACATAAGTCACAGTAAAATTAAGCGAGGGAGAAAACAGTTACTTACACAATGGCGTCATTGTCGACATCGTGTAAATCTGGACTTCCAGACGTGGCTCCGAGCTAACAGGAGGTCGCGGCCTTGTTATGAGGCGAGGTTAACTTAGTCTGTGAAAACAAAATGCTCGCAGCGATAAACCTCCGTGTCCCTCTGCGGCTGCGAAGCTCCGTCCGTCGGTGACATTCTTCGTGGCGACCCGGCAAAGCTTCTCCCGTCAGCACAGGCCTCCTCTCGACAATGGCCGGGCCGCTAGTTTAGCTCTTGCTAGCTAGCTTAGCTCCTGCTAGCTAGCTTAGCCGAACTTGCTTCGTGTCCATTAAAACAAAAACACTTCGACTGCGATGGAGAGTCCAACTCACACACTAACAGCACGTCGTCCGACAACAGTTCAGTCTGTTAGTGATAAAACACGACACTGACGACACACACAGTCCACTGTCAGCGGCTCGACGCCATTAACTCTCCGCTCCTTCTTCCTCGTCACTCGCGCTCCGGTCAACCCGGAAGTGTAAAAACTCTTACAGGTCATGAACTCACACGCAGTAAGAATTACTTTTCAACTGCTTTTAAAACATTCAGAACCCATGAAATTATAGAAATACTTTTTTTTTTTTTACATTTTGATATCTTGGTTATCTCAAAATATTTCATGCAAATTTTAACTTCTTAACAACTGGCGTTTTATCTTTAACTTGTTCCCAGGAGAGAGAGAGAGAGAGAGAAAAGAATAAATAATCTTTTTTACATAACATTGGCCATTGCTAATGACATACACAGTAATTAATCTAGCATACTTTCATTAAATAAATCCATTCAAGCTCAAATATAAGGGTCTATAATTAGGCTATACTGAGCCTGATCTATTTATACCAGAGATTTTCTTAAATTAAGTTAACACCTCTTAGAAAAAGGTCACCTGGGGTAAAACCCCCCCTGCAACCCTGATTTGCATTTGTATGGCTCACAGCATTTTCATTTACATGTTAAAGCCTCCCCTAGAATCAGGGGGAGGGGGGTCATTGGGGGACAACTGCCAAGCAAGGCCCACGTCAATTTCCGACAATTTACGTCAGTTTTCAGTGTTGCCTGCAAATTGCCGCGTGCAGCCGCAAACCTGGAATTCCACGTCAATCTACAGTGCTGCATACTGACGAAAATCCCACTTTTCATGCAGTGTCTGTTTTTAGCTTCCCAATAGCTTCCCTAGCTAAGCTAGCGGAGGTTAGATGCCCCGGACTATGTTCTGGGACCCTATTTGTACTGCTGCTGAAGTTTGGTGCTGTTCTGAGCATTATTTGTGGCTTTTTGGTGGCGGTTTATATTTGGATCCATTTACTGCAGTGTATTGTTGTCGTGTGGTCATTTCTGAGGTTGATAAAACTCCATAAATTAGCGGTCTGCTAACTTGATCTCTCGAGAGGGAGTCTAACACAGTTTCAAGGTGATTTAGACCATGGATTAAACTTACACCGGAATATCTCTTTAATAGATTTGTTCCTGTTTCGGTTGCCACAAACACAGCTGGAAAAGATACACGTATTCTGAACGTGATTTGATGCGTCTTGAAGAAATGTCTGAATCCTGATGTGATGAGGCTTTAATCCTGATTCTCCGTCCAGCTGGAAGCTTTCTCACCAATTAGGTTGGTAATTGTGCTCACCTGGCGTTCCTGATGACGAGTCGCTGAAGAGCAGTGAAGACACCTGACAGGTGTTTCATCCCGGGTTAAACTAAGACAAACTTTCCTGGTAACTCTGACAGTGTTCGTCTAGTTAAAAAAAAAAAAAAAAAAACGTGTGTTTTCTGGAACCTTTGTTTTTGTCCCAGCAATGATTTCTATATAATGTTTGCAATTATTAGAGGCAGTTTGAATCAATCCTGGCAACAATGCAGTTGTAAATAGGGTCATAAAACGGCTTTGTTGTGCTGCAAGCAGTTTGTGGTTTCATTCCCACAATGGAGTATTGATTTCCGAGCAGGTCCGAGTGCAACAGAAGGTTTCCACCCAGGAGACATCGGCACCGGGAAAAAAACTGAAGTCAAATATTCCAGGATGATTGCGGAAAATTGGAATAAATGATGTTGGTTTTTTTTTTGCACTCGTAGGAACACTTCAGTCGGCTCCTCGTGTTGTAGAAAAGCTGCAGAATGATCTGCAGATTGAAGTCGTGTTGTTCAGTAATTGATTCTCAACATTCCCTAAAATTGTTTTTCAGTATTTCGGTTATTTTTCAGATTCACACGCAAGAAAAAGAGTCAGAGACGTTCGTATTTATCCAGAAGCAGATAATCAGCCGCTGTGGAAGTCCTCGTGACAAACTGTCGCACAATCAGACGTTTAATATACAATAAATAGGCAATAAAATGAGTTTTCAACTAAAGTGCATGAAGGTTTTTATGAGGCTGTTTGGTAATTCAGTCGTCAGAGCTTGTTTTCACTCTGTTCCCTTTTCGCGGGCCGTAACTAATGTTAGTGATTATGAGGGAGAATAATCGTATTGAACGCAAAGTCAATATCGGTTGTAATCACGGTCGTAAAGTTACATTGTTGTGTTGTGTTTTGCAGGCGGTTGTAATTCACACATTCTTTCAGCGTATTGATCTGTGTCTGTTAAGGCTGATTGAGCATAATAGAGACTTATAGAAGATTCACTTTATTACACACACACACTCACACACACACACACATTCAGACACACACCGTGGTCGGTCAGACCTGGCGGAGTAAGACGTGAACAGACACAACTGAACCGAACTCAAGAGCACCCTTAAGAACATAAACACACGTGCACGCGATTCAAATCTAAAACGCCAAATGTTCTGTGTTTCACGTGTAGCTGACTCAGACTTAAACAAGACATTTTAATCTAAACATCGACCTGATTATCATCTCAAACAACGAGACCGCCTCTTGCAGTTTTAATATAATCCTACAGTGTGACGGGAAACACGGAAATTAATTCATGACCTTGAACGTGGTGATCACGGGGTCGGTTGAGCATGTAGAATATTGCTGCTATAAACAAGAACGACCCACACGAAAACATTCAAAGCCTCTTTCTGACTGTGGTCGAGCATTTACATACATTTTTATTTACTTTAACATCACTTTTAAATCGAGAATCTATGTTTCAGAATGACCCATCCCATCTGGAAATCAGAAAAATCATCTGGGGGAAAAGCCGAACTTTTAATCACAACGCAATATAAGACTCGTTCTGGACTTTTAATTTAGCTTGACAGCCCAGCAGGAGCCGTGGGAGTCTCTGATGTAACATTTAACATCTGAAACGTTTGAAAAGTTGATTAAATCGTGTGTTTTAGGATCGTACTTTATGTGTCTTAAGTCGTTTTAAGGTTGCATCAAATCTTTCCAAACTTAACGCAGATGTCAGCTTAACAAAACTAACATATGTTCTGACATTCTGTTTCTCATTTAGCAAATAACAGAAGGTAATAAATGCTTTAATTGTTTTGGTTGTTGTTGTAATATCTGCATCATTTGATATGAGCATTATCTTGATGCTGACAAAGATGAAATGATCAGAAGTGTCCTGAAAAAAAAAAAACAATCCCAAAAAGAAACCTCGCTCTCAACAGCTGTTATTTATTATTTAAGGTATTTTTCATGCCTGGCTTGATATCCAGGATCTAGAAAGTGGAGCAGAAGATTTTAGGACCTCTGCAAATAGCCAGTTACCCTGCACAGTTGTGTGTGTGTGCATATTTGTGTGTGTGTGTGTGTGTCTGTGTGAGGGAAGGAAGATTGACGAGTGAGGCTTTGACCTCAGTGTGTAGGCTGCAGCAAAGACACACATGATAACATCACTCTCTTTCTTTGCCACACACACACAAACATGGACACACACTCTCTCTCTCTCACACACACACACACACACACACACACACACACACACACACACACGAGCACGCCCAAACACAAGTGATAGCATCTCCCTGGTGGGTTGCCTCTAAAGAGTCTCCTCCATCACTGACTGCAGAGGCCCTTTTACTGCAGCCGAGAGACGACTGCACCGAGAGCACACACACACACACACATGCACACACACACACACACACACACACACACATGCACACACACAGACACACACGCAGGCATGTACTGCACATGCTGACTCAAGAAGACACGCTTAATAGTAGCACACACACACACATACAGGCGTTTATACACACACACACACACACACACACACACACACACACACACACACACACACACACACACACACATACAAGCGTTTATACACACACACACACACACACACACACACACACACTCTGGGATCATGGATCTATCTCACACCACTGCAGCGGTCACTGCAGCCTATCAGCAAATTAAAAAGAAGAAATAGAGCTGAATAGGCATTTTGTAATGGAAACATCGTGTGTCACAAACACTGTTGGACCGAGCTCTCTTTTACTGTGACTGCAGAAACAAAATGTGTTTTGTTTTGTTTTTTCTTCCTCTAATAATTAATCTGCAGGACAAAAAAGCTTCCAGTGAAATACAAGCTTTAAAATCCATGCGCAAGATGAGTTCATAGGAGATGGAAATGGAGAGATGATTAATAAAAACAACCCCAACTTATAGTGATTAACACAACAAAGACAAATTCTACTTTTGAATAAGAAAGTCGAGCTGCTAACGGGCAGAATTGTATCTACTGTGCACAACAACGGTTGTAATGATGTAACGTACAAACGAAAGCTGAAAGACTTCATGATTCCTCAGATCTTACAGGGACACAAGAGTCTGAATAGCATCCAATAATGAATATCTAGAGATCTGCGTGTCTTTAACCAGTTTATTTAACCAGCCACCTCAATACATTCTGAGTTTTCACTTCAGAATCCAAGTTTTATTCCCCGGGAAATTAAGGAAAATGTCATAAATCTTGCCCCGTTAAAGAAAGTGAGAGAAAAAGTCCTGGATCTGTTCCTGCACCAAACAGCTAAAGGGGTCGATTCTGTGCCGGGACCCGCTCTGTGATATCCTGCTGATAAACCAACAAACAGACGAGGTTGAAAACATTACGTCGATTACTTCGATTACGTCTTTACTTCTGCGGCTCCATCAATTCTAAAGGTAGACATAAAACAGAGCCGTCGGAGGCTTTGCCGGGGAAAGTAAAGCTTTCTCACCGGACGCATAACGTCACTTTGGAAACAGCTGCGACACAGGATGCTAATACACAACACCCAAAGTATGTTCCTAACCATATAACATCAGTTGTGAAACATTTGTAAATGGGAGTGTGAGTACGCGGCCAAATGTTCCGGTTTACACTGTGTGATTTTGTGGTGAAAGTACAGGATGGCGTGTCGGGATCCGTCAAGGCTGCAGGATTATAACGTTTAGACTGACATATGGTGGCGGGCAGAGCCAGTGGAAAGTTCCCATCTGACTCTTACACTGTTAAACCAGAGCGCTGCTTCAAACCTGGAAGAATTTCACAGGTGTAGCTGAAAACAATCAGCAGAAATTTCCGTCAGTTTAAGAAGAGTGTGAATGTTCGTCTGTGCAAAACCACCGACATGTTGAAACTTTACATTTCTTGATCTTGGTTTGTTTGGTTAGTATTAGGAAAAGACCATGTTTTGGCTTAAAATATCACTTTTGGTTGGCCGCAAAAACAGCCGGAGATGTCCTGAGATATCGTTATAAACACCTTGTTTTACATCGACAAACACGGCCTGTCAAAAATACCTGGATTCTGTCTCTGCAGACATGGTGCGACCCTTACAAATGTTGAAACACAGTCTTGTCCTGCATCTGTAACTTAGGCACCAACCTCTCCACCTCCAAACATGAAAGTGAGGTCATAAACATGTAATGTTAACTTTATATTGCACGTTTCGTTGAATGCCGACAACCTATGATGTGTAGAAATGTAAACGTATTATTGGTTTGCAGAGACGTTAACTGCTCTTTGATTCCTTTCCTGTCAGAAACCTTCAGCTCTTCCATCTAACAAAGGCACAAAAACCCTCAAATGGTTATAATTAAAGACTACAACGCAAGTCATCACTCGGTGTGGTGATTTAACTTTTCCTAACTGGAATCGATACATCTTCTCAGTTTTAAATGGCAAACGTCCAGCAGCAATCGCTCCAATCTCGTATTATATTACAACCGCTTTTTTTTAAGAGTGCCCACTCATTTAGGGATAGGAAAAAATGTGTTTTGGCTTAAAATATCACTTTTGGTTGGCACAAAAATAGCTGTAGATGTCCTGATATATTGTTATAAACACCTTGTTTTACATCCACAAACATTGGCCTGTCAGAAGTACCTGGACTTTGTCTCTGCAGACATGGTGCGACCCTTACAAATGTTGAAACTCAGTCTCGGTCACCGTCCCCTTCACCTTCAGTCTTGAAAGTTAACATTAAAGACACGTTTCGTTGAATGTCATCAGCCTTTGATGTGTAGAAATGTGAGCGTATTGGTGATTTGCAGAAACGTTAAATACCAACACGTTATCACGGCCCGTTCGGTTCCAGCAGCTCTTTGATTCCTTTCCTGTCAGAAACCTTCAGTTCTTGCATCTAATAAAGGCACAAAAACCCTCAAATGGTAATAATTAAAAACTACGACACAAGTCATCACTCGGTGTGGTGATTTAACTTTTCCTAACTGGAATCGATACATCTTCTCAGTTTTAAATGGCAAACATCCTGCAGCAATCGCTCCAATCTCGTATTATTTTACGACCGCTTCAACTCCAAGGGTATCTGCGATTTTTTAAGAGTGCAGTCGCGGCCAAAGGCGTGTAAAATAAACTGGGGGGGGAAAAAAAAAACAGCCACGATATAAAACATAGTTGTGGACTTCTAAATGATGTTTTGAGTGTTTATCTTGGCTTAAGTCTGTCCAGTCGCTACTTTATTAAGTCGGAGAGATGCAGAGGAGGCGGGGGGGGCTGAGCAGAGTGAGCGGGAGAGTAACTGACAGGGAAATTGCAGAGGGAAATTATTGTTATTTCACAATTAAATTATATATACTGGGTGGAATCACCCCTGACAGGGCTGACCAGAGCAGCACTCCTGATGTGTGTGTGCGAGTGTGAAACTTTATCCGTCTACCAAGGCCACTGAGGCTACGCTGGCAGGGAGGGGAATGTAGAAAGAGAATCGGAAGGAGAGAGAGAATTAAAGAGAAAGAAAAGTAGTAACATCAACACGGGGAAGTAAAAACAGTCTATTTTAAGGCTGAGTGGGTGTTAGTGAAAACACAGCAAACCCCCGGTAACGACCCGATTCCCAGCAGTTGTGACGACAGCGCGTAAAACAAACCGTCCTTGATTTCTGTCGGCGAAATCCGAAACCGTGTGTGTTTAGGCACAAACATATTACAGATGCTCTCGTCTTTAAATTTGGGGCCGTTTCTCAGACGGAGCGCCGGCCTTGTCCTTGTCGGGAAGGCATTAAAAACACATTGTCAAACGTGAAAAATGAACGGGGCTCCCGTTATAAAGAACGACCGCTCAGTCTTCATCCGTCCCGAAACAATGACTCTTTGAATTCACAAGGTTTCGGGTGATATGTAAAGTAAACTAGCCCCTATTTTCTATCCAGTGAAATTAATGATCCATGAAGACTTGGGCAAAAACAAAGCAGAGGGTTGCTCGGGCTCGTGTGGATGTTGGCTCTCGCACGCCACCAGAAAAATTATACTGTAGTATAAATTCTAGAAATCCCTGGATTTCCTAATGTAACATGGATCTCTCATTCGCCCTTGTTTTTAAAAGTCGAATGTTTTTTAAGTCTCGAAGGCATTTGAACAGACTCGCAAGTTATAATGAGGGATCGTTATTATGTTTTGCTGCACGTTGTTGTATTTCAGACCGAATCAGTCTCTTAACGTCAGTTTATTACATGAGTCAAATCGATAATACGACAGATTTTAAGGCGATCACTTGCTGCTCAGTCATTGATTGTACTTATATTCTGGCACATGCATTTCCAGCATTTTATTTGCGTTATTTTCCTTTTTTTTATTGCTTCATTTTCTAACACTGGAATCAGTTTGGTTTGAGAGAAAAACCTTGTTTACTGTAACTTCAGTGGTCGTCTTGCAGAGAGACTTTTGCACCTCAAAGTTTTATGGACCTAATGTAACTTTTATGCCTTTCGTCCAGTGTTGTGTTTTGCAGTTTTGTAATTTTATGTGCATGTGTTCGCGCCTCGGTCGAGAGGGACTCCAGCTTGCGTTCTGATGTGTTTCCCTGCCGGTGTTTCTGTATACGCGGCTTCACCAGCTCGTACGAGTCTGATCCCCCCGTGGATTCCTCTGATGGAACAGTCCTCTTTTCTGCATTTTCTGTTTTTCCTCTGCTCTCATTTCAGTCTCCATTTCTGTACATGGAAACCACAGAGAATCAATAGGCGTTGTGTTTCTTCAGTGGGCCAAGTGGGATTGCCTGTGTGTGTGTGTGGGTTTATGTGTGTGTGTGTGTGTGTGTGTGTGTGTGTGTGGTTGTAATGACAGTCAACCTTGTTTTTCATTCCACTTCAGGTCGATACTACACGTGAGACAGTGTAGTTTATGTGAGCGCTAATAGTCAGAGACAGCAGTGACCTGCTTATGAGTTAGAGATGAAGAAACACAGATCGAGGAGGGTTCATGTGTGTGTGTGTGTGTGTGTGTGTGTGTGCGTATCAATAAGTAATGAGTTAAAACTCGATGTGATGACTCGGCACAACAGCAGCACCCCGGACAGAGGGTCAGGAATTTTTTATTTTTTATTTCTTGCAAACGCAGTGTGTTGCAGTTTTGAAGATGTTCGGAGCGCGACCAGCGATGTTTGTTTAATTTCTATTTAAATCAAGTCAATTTTATTCACATCAGCCGGAATAATAAGTGTGTCTCGGTGGGCTTTACAGTCTCCACATCATGTGAAACCCTCTACTCTGAGTTCAGATAAAGAAAAACTGCTACAGTCATGAAAATAGAAATCCTTTGTGTCAGGACGAGAGTTTCTGTTCTTAATAAGCTAACATAATATATTTCCTCGGGTCATTTGTGCCAGTAAACCATAGATCCATTTAGGCTCCTCTAAAAGGGCTTAAGTTAAACTAAAATACTGCATTTATTTATAAGACTACTTTACCATAAAAAGTCATCACACCAGTATTTTATGCTGTATTTGCTACAAACGTTGTTATTTCTGCTGCTAAAATGACTTTTAAAATCTTTCATGGGATGTTTTGTGAGTCTACAGTGATTTCTGTTGCCTTCCTCTCCTGTGAAGGCAGTGCAGAGTAACACTGAGTTATCACAATCAGCAAGTTACCTTCCATATATTTCTCACATACCACTGTAAATAATGCAAACAGCACCATTACATTTGTCCTTTGAATCACTTTACTTAGCTGCTTTAAACTAAATAATTCAGGTTTTGGATGGTACATGTTGTCCTGAGAGTGATTTTCTTTTCTCAGTTTCTTTGATTTGAATACTTATCCAGACCCTAAAAGGAGAAACGAGGTATTTAACAATAAAACCATACAGATTCTGTGCTATCAGCCGTCCATCAGGACCCCCGAGGATTCAGTTTGCAGCCAGTTTAGAGTTTGAAACCACAAATGTTCTTGGAAACTCAGTTATTCAACTGTGACTCTAAAACAAAAAGTCACTAAACTTGGAGATTTGTGGCCTTTTTTTCTCTGCGAGGGGTCAAGAAAGCGGCGACAAGGACTTGAACCTGCGTTCTGGATCATATTTAACTTGACTTGCGTCAGAGTTTAAACCACCAGAACAAAAAGTGGCACCACTGCTTTATTTTTCTAACAATCTGTTTTTCTCTTTTTCCTTCTTCTGTTTCTGTGTCCAGCACCCTCAACAACAACAACATCACCCTCATCCCCCTGTCCAGCTTCAACCACATGCCCAAGCTGCGGACCCTGTGAGTATTACACACTGTTACACACTTCTACACACACACGCACACACACACACACAGACACACACACCGACACGCACTCTGTGGTTGCACATTAACACCAACACACACCAACACACACGCAGATACATTAGTGCCTCCTGTCGCATGCACACTGAGTGAGTCCAGACACACACACACATAACCAACGTTCACATACGCCCACGCCACACTCACACACACACACACACACACACACACACACACACACACACACACACACACACACAGCGTGGCAGCGGGGTCTGTGTGTGATCTGATCGTCTAATCACGCCATAATAAGAGACCGACTCTTCTATTGTTTCATGACTGTGAATAATCATGTGGCCGATACGCACACACACACACACACACACCCACACATAAAGACACAAACACAGACGGATACAGTGACAGATGCACACACACACACACACACACACACACACACACACACACACACGAGAATAATGGTAACCTCATCGCCACCACAAGAGAGACTTGTTTGTACTCTGTAGCTCAATCTGCTTTGATTCATTATGAGAAACCTCCTTTAGTGATGTTACTGATGTGAGCACACACACACATACACACACACACACATACACACATATATGCACACACATATGCACACACACACACACACACACGGTCGTTGCCAGATCTTCCTCTCTGATTGATTAGAAGAGGGACTTGGATTCTTCTCTGTGTCGTTCTGTGCGAGGGGGAGATCTTACAGTTGCCAAGGCGATGGCACGACATCTCGAGGGGGAAACTACCCAGAATCCTGTGGGCCTGTCTTTTGAGAGGCATTCCTGCCGGCCACATTGGGGGCTGAATTCCGTCGAACCAGACTGCGCAGAGTGGGATTTCCTCTCCAAATCGGCGTTTTGAAGAGGCGCTCGTGCGGTCGAACGTCCCAACTCGACGTGCAGAAATGGGGATTTTCTGAATACATGACTCATCTGAATGCAGGCGGGATAACAATCCCCATCTTTTTACGACCATTCCGTCTGCTCAACCGTTGAACGATAGCATCCATCAGCAGCCAATCACGCGGCAGGGTTTTTTTTCTTTTTTTTTTTTTTGCTTTATTTCCTGCATACTGCTGCAACTCTAGTGGCAATACGGCTCGAAAATCAGCCTCTTAAAATTGGATTCCAGGCGGCAGAGCGGCTACACGGCCGCCAACAGATTGAGTGCAGAGTTACCAATATCCAATATCTTTTAATCAGAAGCCCTCGTCTGCTTCTGTTTTCTGTCAACACTGAGTGACTGTCTCCTCTGATTTCCTCATTTGTCCTCCTTTTCTCCCTCTTCTCCTCCTCGTTATGTGTGAATCCTGTCTCGTGTTTCTTTCCTCGCTTTTTCCTCCTTCTCTTCTCCCGGCTTCTTATTTTTATGAATTCTGTTTTTTCACCATCATCACACCGTTGTCCTTCCTCCTCTGACCTCCTCCTCCTCCTCCTTGTTTCTTCCTCCTCCGTATTAGATTCAGTGTCCGTTCCTTCTTGCCCGCCCTCAGATCCCAGTATCGAATCTGCTGCTTTTATAAAAACGACTCATTCGATCCAACATGTTTAGAGACGTCCCCGATCTGATAAGTGGTGGAAGTTCGAGAAGTTTGTCCTCTCTGAATTAAACGTCTCCCCTCACCTGACACGTGAAGATTTCTTTCACGTACGTTTATTTTTCTCTCCATACGTCTACCTCTCTCTCCTCCTCCTCCTCTCTCTCTGTCAGCAGCAGCGACATCACCTCACACTGCCTCTCATTCATAGATTTTAAAACCCGGTGAAAAGCTGAGAGCTCCCGCTGCTCCTCACTGTGCTGCAGACGAGCCTCAGTGACCCCTCGGGAGCAAATACTGAGAATAAACACACATACGGAGACGGACACACATCCGCAGAAACGCCGTGCAACAACGCCCTCAGTCACCCGCTTCAATAAGCCCAACAAACCATGTCACCGACTTACAGCCGCACACAAACACGGCACTTTCCTCCGCGGCCCCCCGCCTCGTCCCATTCTCCCCTGTGTTTTAATCCTACTTGTCGGTAATTAAGGCCGAGCCGGGGGTGGGCCGGGACGTGGCTATCTCCAGGCGGGGGTTTGACTATAAACTGGATTTATAATGGGAGTGCGGTATTAAAACCCACTGCCCCCGCTGCTAGCATCAATGAGCCCATCTCTGTTCCATAACAGGATTTGTCCTCTGCTTTATTACAAAGGGAGGCCTGTCTTCTGAAAGGCTAGATATCCCGGCTGGCATATAATACGCTGACGAGACATTCTGCTGTTCATCCGCCCTCCGTCTCCTCATCCCTCTCTCTCTCTCTCTCTCCCTCTCTCTCTTCCTCTCTCGCTCTCTCTCTCGAGGTGTCAGATCCTGCCGGTGCAGCCCGTCGAGAGCCTCAGCTCGGTGAAACATCACCTGACGCGTTTCTTTATTGAGCTGTACCTTTTAATTAATGCTACAAGTCATATTTGAAAAGGCTATCAGTGTGAAACTGTTGCTTAAAGGGTAACTCCAACAGTTTTCACACACTGGAGCGTGTGTGCCGGCTCCGTGCGGCTCCACAGGAAGCTGCATGGAGTCTGATAAATTGCGTCCGATGATGTCACCGCGTGGCTGAATTGCATCGAGGGTAATGTGCGGAATAAAAAAGGTGTCGAGTCCAACAGAGTTGTAGGAGAGCAGCAACTACCCACAATGCAACTTAGCCACTGAGTGATGTCACTGGAGGGAATTTATCAGATGTGTAAGAAAGCTCTCCGGAAACATAAAACCTCAAACTAAATGTACGTCTAGAGTCGTGTGAGGAAATACGTGTTTTCGTAATTTTTGGGTGAATGACCCTTTAAAATGTCTTTTACCTGAAGAGGCTCCAGGAACTGAGAAGCATCCTTTATAATCTCCACAGTTCCTGCCATTCGGCTAACGAAAATAATCCAAAGACATAAAAAACATCTCTCTTAGATGTTTATTTGCTGCGTTTTTTCTCCGTCTGGCTCATTTCTGTGTTTCCATTTATCTCCTTATGTTAATGTTCTCTTTGCGTCCACTCTCTCTGCTCTCGTCTTCTTTCCTTTCCTATTTCGTCTCCTTCCCCACCTCTGTCTCCGTCTCTCCCTCCTGTCTCTGCTCCTCTCTGTCTTTCCGAGCAGATTGTGATTTAGCCGACTGTGTCAGCCCTCTAAAGGGAGTCATATTGTCACAGACCTTGGGGAAATGAGAGCTGAGGATATTGCTGTGTGTGTGTGTGTGTGTGTGTGTTTGTTTGTGTGTTTCACCTAAGCAACAGCCTCACGACGCCGGCCAAGGCTGTAAAGCCGTGTGAAAAATAGAAGCCATTTGAACGAGGACTCAAATACATTTGCTCTGACTGAGCTGATGTGCTCAGATCGACTCCACAGACTCCCCGAGAGCCTCTGGAGGAGCGAACACATCAGACGATAATAAAGAGTTGGCGTAATTGATAATTACGTCAACTAATCACAGCATTTATCCACGCACAGTTTTTCTTGAAGCTAACTATTCCCTTTCGCCATCCGTCCCCAGGCGCCTGCACTCCAACAACCTCCACTGCGACTGTCACCTGTCCTGGCTCTCTGATTGGCTCAGAGCCAGGCGGGGCTTGGCTCCCTTCACCCAGTGCATGGCCCCCGCCCACATGAGGGGCCTCAACGTTCCAGATGTGCAGAAGAAGGATTTTATCTGCAACGGTGAGCTTAAATAAACACACGTACACAAGCTATCCAGTTAGATTCTCAAAGAGCTCGGCTGCAGGATGTTTACGACGGCGTGACGTGACTCGCTCTTACTCGAATGTGGTGATTAAAAAAACAAAAAAAAAGCCCTAACCTGACGTGTTTTTTAGTTTTACTCAATATTTTCTTCTTCATTGGCTGTGGAGCAAAAATCCAGAGAAGAAGCCGCCTCCTTCGCAGCGCCATTAAATCGACAATAAGACTGTAACGTAATGTTTCCACGTTAGGAATTGGTGCAGAATCGCTGATTAAAAATATGACAAACAGAGCGGAATTCGAGTGGAAGCTCACAGTCGAGTTTCGGTGCCGCTGACAGCAGAGGCTTCTTGACGTAGAGCTTCGCGATGCAGAGGATGTAATAAAGGCCATTATTGCAGGCGGCGTTGTTATCAACTCCAGACAGCCCGGCATTGAGTTTATATCACTGAAGGCATTACACCATGTAGAGCGCATAATCAGCTAAAAGGCCAGCATAAGAGCAGTGGTGTTATCAGCTGTAAGATAGTATAGGCTCTGTTTATAGGCGTCTGATTCAGCTCTCTGTGCTAATAGACTGTCACCCTGAGCTCTCTTTATTAGCCTTTAGTCTCGTCTTTTCTGCAGACATGCGCCGCAGCACTCCTCCTCTTTCTGCACTTTCCCCCCCATCTCATCCTTTACTACAGGTGTCAGAAACAAACCTGTGTTTCTCTTGTTCCTCCTTTATTTTCTCTCACCATCCCTCCTTTTAAGAAGGGCGCAGTCCGTGGCTCGATTATATTAAGTGCTAATATTCAGGCTAAAGGTGCAGTAAGCGTATCACCGGAATAACCGCTAACTGCTGCTAACTGTAGCTGCAGTTAGCTAGTTGGATCAGTTAGCTGTGCAGCGAGTGGTTGTGACTGGGAACTGATATTTATACAGCGAGCAAAGGAGCTTTTAGACCACGACCGCCCAGAGCTAGCTGGTTAGCATGCTAATTTATGCAGATATCTGTGCAACAAAAGATGTCAGAGTGTTGAAAACTGTTATTACTTCACGTTTAGTGATATTTTTAGGTTATTTCTTAACTAAATTCTTCCATATTGCACCTTTGATTGCAGTGACTTCCTGTGTCACACCAAAAGATGGTATTTTTCCCCCAACAAATACAGAATATGAAACTTTCTCATGCTCTTTTTTTGCAGTAGACCGTGCTGATCTCTGTTCTGTGTTTCTGTCGTACTGAATCTATCTGTCGCCGTCTGCAGGTCCGGCTCAGACGGAGTCGAGGGCTTGTGTTCCCCAGGTAGCCGTGTGTCCGCCCAGCTGCACCTGCAACAACAACATAGTGGACTGTCGTCGGAAAGGTCTGACTGAAATACCGGCCAACCTCCCCGAGGGCATCGTGGAGATGTAAGACCGCTTTGCTTTGTTCTTGAACGCTGCTGATCTTCCGCAGGCGTCTCATGGATGATGTTTAACGTCCCCGGCGATGTGTTCACGTTCAGATCTTCCATAATCTGCAATAACCACGAGAGAATCATGTGGCAAATTGTCTTTTTCTGCTTCTTTTGATTCGTTGAAAAAAAAAACACTGATTAGAGGCAAATGTGTGAGTAAAGACGTGATTCTAGTCTGGTGAAGGAGACATTTAGAACTATTTGTGAGATTGGAAATGGAAATAGCCACTGTCAAAAATATTTATATGCAAGGGTGTGATTAAAAAGTAACAATGCAAACACACACGCGCACACACACACACACACGCGCACAGTATATGCATGGTTGCACATATCTTTAGAAACTTTGATACACAGTGATAAACTAGACCATAAATCTGCTGTGGCACACTGAGTTTTGCATCTCATTTTGGATTGCAGCAAAACTCTTTCTTTTTCTCTCTCTCTCCCTCCTTGTCGCTGCCTCTAAGACACATATTTAAAGACACACACACACACACACACACACACTCACACTCACGTACACACACACAAGGCACAGCGGGACGTGTTTGATATCCGTATTGATCGCTGTACCCTGTTTGTTTGTACGGAGGACAGCTGGTTGATTGCTCTGTGAGTAAGGAAGCAATTCTCCCCCGCAAAGCTACACCAATACCTCCATACCTCCCCAGCATAAGTAATAGATTCACACACACACACACACACACACACACACACACCGACGCACACGCATATATATGCAGACACACCAGTTTTGTTTGTGCTAACAAAGAACGTACTCGGGCACAAATTGCGCGTACACACACACACATTCTGAGAGGGTCAAACACACACATGCATTTTGATTGAGCCACAGGCAACAAAACAGATCTGATGAGAGACACACACACACACACACACACACACACACACACACACACACACACAGCATTAGCATTGGATCCATTGTAATAAATGTTGTTGCTGCAGCCAGAAACAGTAGAGTATAATAGGATGATGTATTGTCAGTCCTCCGATAGAGACAAAGTCATCTCTCTGCATGCTGGTGGCAAGAAATCCCTGCCAAATGTGTGTGTGCGTGTGTGTGTGTGTGTGTGAGAGTGCATGCATGTGTGTCTATGTATGCAGCATGCAACAGCGCTCTTCCAAGAGTGTGTGTGTGTGTGTGTGTGTGTTGATCTGTCTCTTCAAATCAAATATATTCATAAAGCAATTTAACGAAACAGGTTCGTCTCAAGGCGTCTGACTCCATTAGAACATCAGCAGAGGTGTGCTTGAGTGAGCTTTTATATTTGTGTGTGTGTGTGTGTGTGTGTGTCCGTTGCGAACATGCTCACCTGCCAAAACCCGTCTCCCGTTTCAGCCGTCGTCTAATCGTCGCCGCGCCTTATAGATTTTTTATCCAGCCTCTTAAAGCGTCTTCCCTCTAATACGTCCTTCGATATTGAGCCTCTAAGTGTCTTTGTCTCAACCTTGTTTGAGAGCCCCCAGATATAATTTGTTACCTGTTGTGTGCGCAGATTGTCCCCGTCGATATCTGCACATCCTTGATTTATTTTGACCCCCTCAGTCGGAATAAGGTGCTTGTCGGCCTGCCAGCAGCGGCGCGAGCTGCGGCAATTTAGAAAGGGACGCGAGCCAAGACACCTGTGAGAGTCGTGGTGCGTTCACAGCCAAGAATAAAAACACACTTTCCTCTTCCAATGAATTGAATTTAATCAGATGAACAGATGGATAGAGGGACAGATGGATAGAAGGGAAAAGAGAGGGATGGAGAGTGGAGGTCAAGAGTAAGACCTGGGTGGGGGCTCAAGAAGAGGAGGAGGAGGAGGAGGAGGAGAGGAAGAAGAAGGGCGGATTAGTTCCCATTTATCATTCTGACAGCTGACCCTGTGGCCGGCCTTGGGACCTCACCGCATCCTCCTCCTCTCTGATGCTCCCTCTCCTCTCCTCCCTGTCGTCCACACTTTTCCACTCCTCTGATTCCTCCGCTTTTGTCCTCCTTTCCTCGCTCCCCTCCTCACCTTTCGTCGTCCACTTTTCATCCTTTCTTTCCCTCTAATTTTTCTGCACGCACACACGTGACAAGTTTTTCATCCTCCTCCTCCTCCTCCTGCGTCCTTCGCTGTCCTACTTCCTCGCCTCCTTTTTGCGCCGCAGCAACAAGGAGGACATGAAGAATGCATGAGCTACACCGACGAGTGTGTCGCTTAGACCGTCAGCGGAGCAGAGACCAAACTACAGTACATTTCCCCGAGCGTGGGCTTTGTGCCTGGTTCTGAAGGCTCCCCACATGATAATAGAGTAATACCACCGGTGTGGTGTAATGAGTCTGCCGTCTTCCAGAGAACGAGATCTAATAAATTCCCTTTGGCACTTCGCCGGAAAAAGTTGTGGAATCTAAAACGTTCGTAAACAAAAGTCTGAAGAAGAGAGTGAAAGATTCAAACTGAAAAAAACATCAGAAATCCTGATTTAAAAATGAAATTTGTCACCATCCTGCTGCCAGTTAAACTAACGACCCCGTGCGACGATATTAGCTTCTCACTGCGGGCGAGTTACAGTAAGTACGATACAACCAGTGTGTCATACTTTCCCACTGGAAACCTTTACGTACGCCGATGTGCTGCACGTCCTGGCCGGAGCCTCGCTAAGAAAAACATGAATTGTGGTCAGCAGTCCGAGTTCTGGTCGGTCCCGTGTAAACTCATTACCGCCGGGCTGCAAAATCCAACTCAACATTTCACACTGAGTGACCTTGACTGGCCACCGCTTCAAAGCGCTGACCGCTGACCGCGGAAATGTTGTGTAGATGTTGATTGGAACGGCCACCTTTTGAACTTTCTGTGCGCTTGTGCTCGGCTGATGTTGGGAGGCAGACAGGAATTCTTGATAACCGAGAGTTTCTCCGTCCTCGGCGAAAAAAAGAAAAGAGAGAATGAACTTACAATCGTACTGCTGTTGAGGTTGTACTCTCATTGTATGTTTAACGGATGTTGCGCTCCCCTGATTGATTGTGTTTTATTTTTTGAAGGGATTGTTAAAGATCGTCTAACTCCATCTGTTCTCTTCCCCTCCCTCCTCTCTCTCTCTCCCTCTCAGTCGTTTGGAGCAGAACCTGATTAAAAGCGTCCCTGCAGGAGCTTTTTCAGTCTACAAGAAGCTCAAAAGGATGTAAGTGTGTCTCGAGGAAACTGCAAACACACTCTCACACACATTAACTCACATTAAGACCTTTGAGATGAGGGTGTTTGACTGACACCGTGCACGGGATGCAACTACAACATCTGCACCATCTGATGTCTTAATCACTGATGTGGACAGGAAATAAAGCAGACCCAGTACAGACCCATGGGGCGCTCCGGTGTGGTACAGCTAAACATTCATACATTAATCAACTCCAGCTTTAGCAATGCAATGAGTGAAATGTGCCAAAGGCTGTAAACAAATCAATAAATGAGGCTCGATGGCCCTGACTTCTGTCTGAAGCTTCAGTAATATCACTCACAGTCTTCACAGCAGCAGGAAGTGTGATCCGTGCTCTCGATTGTAACTCATAGCTGGATAGAAATTACTTTAACGTACGTATTTTGAGATGAAGTCTGAATCATATCGGCTGAAGTCACATACTCTGAAATGAAGTTGTCTAACGGGAAAAAGACGCGGTGACTTTCACGAGATGTGGATCTAAATGATCAGGATCTTCATATTTTCTATGATGTGTTTTACAGTTTAGCTTTAACGTCAGTGAGAGAAAAAAACTGACTGTGAGCGTCAGGGCAAAAAGAAAGGGTGTGTGTCTCATCCCAAGTCCGTCCAGCGCGCGCACACACACACACACACACACACACACACACACACACACTTCATCTCATCTCGTCTCATTCGCACACACCCCCACAGACAGAAAGCTCATCGGCGAAAAATGTCCTTATCATACAAATGCCTGAAAATGCCAGACTTGCAGACTTTGTGCACTGTCTTAAGGTTATCCACCCACCTACCCATACACACACTCTCGCACACACACACACTCTCACACACACACACACTCACACACAGATAGTGTTTTAACCTCCTCAGAAGTGTTAAATAATGTATCTTACAGCGATGGAGGTGAATGACATGAACTGCACTTAACACGCTTCCAGTTTCTCCCCCTCTTTCTCCCTCTCCTCTCCCCCTCTCTCTCCCTCTCCCTCTCTCCCCCCTTCTCTCTCTCTCTCCCTCTCCTCTCCCCCCTCCTCTCCCTCTCCTCTCTCCCTCTCCCCCTCTCTCTCCCTCTCCTCTCTCCCTCTCTCTCTCTCCCCCCCCTTCTCTCTCCTCTACCTCTCTCCCCCTCTCTCTCCCTCTCTCTCCCCCTCATTACTCACACATTCAGCCCTTCTGACATCTCTTTTTGCTCGTGTCCCCTTGCCTTGACCTCTGCTGATGTATTCTCTCATGATCATTTGTCAGACAGTTCTAGGACATTCACATAGCAGGAACCCCATTACTGTGTATTACAGTACTGCACTTATCTCCCCCCTCACTCCCCCTCTCTCCCTCTCTCCCCCCAGTGATTTGAGTAAGAACCAGATTTCTGACATTGCCGCCGACGCCTTCAGCGGCCTTCGCTCCCTCACCTCACTGTAAGTATGACACACACGCGTGCCAACACACACACACACACACCTACACACAGGTATGAGCGCTCACACACACACACACACACACACACACATCCAGACAGGAAGGTAATTGTGTTTCCAGACATTTAGCAAATAAAAAATGTTGTCGCTGTCGATCTTGACAACCGGACCACAATGCTGCGTTGTGTGTGTGCGCACATGCGAGTCGTAGTATTTGCCTGCATGCATGTGTGTGTGTGTGTGTGTGTGTAATTGTACGTGTGTGTAATCACGGAGGGTGAATGTGATAAGAACATGAAGGACAGTTTAATTTGAATCAATCTGGAGCATGAAAATGAGACAGACAGACGGACGGACAGACAAGCAGGAGCAGACAAGGTGAACTCTGCTGGGTGTTAAAACCGAACACACACACACACACACACACACACACACACACACACACTCACAGTCGAGTCGGCTGAACAGGAATGTCACCGAGATGCGCGACTCCTGCCGCAGAGGCCAGCTGAGGCGTGATGGAGCAAAATATGAGATTGCTGGAGTGAATTAAACGGCACATCTCAAATATTATTCCAGTTTTTGACAATCAAGTGAGATAAACGCTCCGACAGCGTGCTCAGTGAGGAGAAATGACTGCGCTGTGATTTCTACACTTAGTCAGTTCTTGTCACACAAAATCTGCTTCCTGCTCGGTCAGTGTGATGGGGCGGAAATGTTTAGAGAAGCTGGATGCGGGTGGAGTTTTATGAAGGTTTGCAGAGTGATTTCTAATGGTGTTTGTGTTGATCAGTGAAAAACATCTGTCTTCATATGTGGTGATTAGATTCTTTTTCTGTTTTCTTTCATGAGTCAAAAGGATTCTCGCACGTCTTAACTTGAAAAAGCACTTTAAAAAATCTGAGTTTACTATCTGAAGATCGACACAAAGCTGAAAAACATCTTGTTTCTTAGCAACTGAGACGTTGAACGTTGAATATACGTGATATTCAGCTGAGACACTCTCATAGGACAGCTGCTGTCAGAGCACACAGGCAAACTGTTTAACATCAAACTTTACTTTAAAGTGACACTGTTTATTGTGGAGGAACATGAAGTGTGCAAAACTAATCCTGGCATTGATCATCAAACACCTGCTGCTGCTCATAACAGCAACTTAAACATGTAAATAGATATTTCCCCTAAATTAACTTTAATTGGACAAACCGTAAGAGGCCACTGCTTGTCACCTAAACCATGTTGTTCTGTCTGTCCTGCGCAGGGTTCTGTACGGCAACAAGATCACGGAGCTGCCCAAGGGATTGTTTGACGGACTGGTTTCCCTGCAGCTGCTGTAAGTACCGCCTGCACCGTCCATTGTGTTCTGTGTACCTGTGTGAATGTGTCACCTGCGTGTCGTCCCGCCAGAAAACAATGAAGCGCTTTGCTCAGTCAACAAGAGAAATACGAACCGTCCGAGAAACACTGTGTTGTTTTTAAAAGCCTGGTCTGAAATTCTGTTCCTGTTCATTTTTCAGAACGGAACTGAAGTTTTGTGTTTCTGTTTCTGTTAACGAGAATATGAAAAGTCAGAAGTTAATTAGTCAAAGCTCCAGACAAACTACAGACGTGTTCTTTAACCTCACTCCAAACGCAGCGTCACATTGTTGTTTCTACGTTTGTTCAGTCTTGTAATTAATTTTTCCCAGATTAAGATGATTTGGTGACATCATATCGTCGATGTTTCGGGCCTTTTACTGCTTCAAAATGAGGTTTGGCTGAAATTTTATGGGGAAGAGCAAATCTTGGTAATCATCAGTACAACACGCTGGCAGCTGAAGCAGAATCATCTTTTCTTGCGTTAACTCTCCGTCTGTCGAGCATCGAGCGTGTGCGAGTGCACAGAAAAGTCCAATTGGTGCACTGTCATAAAAGCCGTAATCTCCCACAGCTCTTCTAACGTTTAGCGTCTACCGAGGAGGATCGCTATTAATTCTGAATAATTCCTCATGGGCACGGGTCCAAAACTGCAGCAGCAGTGTTTCCAGCACGCAGTAAAGATTCTGTCTCCTATGCAGCCGCTACGTCGGTTCTGTTGGTGGCATACGGCCCCCGCGCTGGACGAAATGCCGCAGTCCGCTGCAGAAACAGCAAATGTTCTGGGCTTTTCCGTCGTAAAGGGAAGCGAAGCAAAGAGAATGAGGATGAGTGAATCTAACCCACAAACACCTTTTTACGGGCTTAGGTGGATCATTGGGATGCATGGTGCATAGTCAGAGAGAGAGGGAGGAGGGAGGGAGGGAGGAGAGAGGGAGGGAGGATGGATGGGTAAATTAATGGATGGAGACGGAAAGATGGAAAAAAAAGATGTAAGGAGTGAGGAAATATGGAGAAACATATAATGCAGATGGTATCAGAGAGGAGATCAAATTTGAAGTTTCAAGTTAAGTGTATGTACACGGTGACATCATTAACATTCAGTATTCCCAGACTGGAACAGAAATTCCCTGAGAGCTCGTCATGAAACACCAGAAACGCCGACTGCTTTACGTTTGTTTGTGCACGACGGTGTGTCTCTTTAATCGGGGGGAATTCACGACTTCTGTGCGTTTGCGACGGCGCCGATCAATGAATAAATAAAGCGCCGGACGTTTAGTTAACATTCATGTCCTGCCACATCATTGGTCAATCCCACAAAGATGCTTCCCTCACGTGTCTGTTAATATCTCGCCGCTGACAGGAAGAGAAGTCTGTCAGTTTGTCAGGAATCATAAAGACGCTGTTTTTCCTCCCGTACAGTGTGATCATTATAAATCATATATCAGCTCTCAGCGCTGAATCAAGCAGCATTGTCAACCTGCCGTGTCAAAGGTGTGTTTATTGCTGCGTGCGGCTGCCGGTCTGCTGTTTGTGTTGTCTGCGCCGCTTTGTTTTACTGGTGCAGTTTCAAGTAATTAGTTCCCCCTGTGAGCCGCCTAATGAGGCGCGTGTGTGTCGCAGAGCAGCGAGTGTGTGTGTGTGTGTGTGTGCAGCCTGAGCGCGTACGTAGACGTGGGTTATGCCGGTATAGGCGCTCGTTAGGATGACTTGAGATGATTAAGCCGAGCTGCAGAGTTAGTCACCTGTCTGACAGTGAAGACAGAAAGAAGGAAGGAAAGAGAGAGAGAAGAGAGTGCAGGACAAACAGAGAATGAAAGTATGAGAACGAGTGAGGCGAGGAGGGCAAGAATGTGAAAAAGCTGCAAACTTGGCTGTATTAGCTAATGAAGTGCAGGTATGAGAGGACGGACAGGCGGAGGACAGGGTGGAGGTGCAAACCCTTCCTGTCATTTACCTAATCCCTCTATCACATTTCTCATTTCCCTTCCTCTCCCTCTCCTCCATTTTGCCCGTCAGCCCCCTTTTTCCCTTAATTGTATATCCGTGTCACTCCGAGTTAAATTTTCCGCCTGCCCCTTCTCTGTCTCGCTCCATTATTCCCTCCATTCCATCTCCATTCGTCTATCTTTTCTCTCCCTCCTTCCCTTTTCCTCTCCTTCCCCACCTCCCCCCTCTCTCTCTCTCGCCATCTGTCTCTCCCATCAAAACAAGATATTACGCTCCCACCCCAAACAGGAGACGTTCCCCTCCTTTTTTCTCCAGCAGAGAGAAAGTGAAAATAAATAAAACCGCAATTTTTTTCAGATTTATGTGTCATGGCCAGAAAAAATATAATCACGAGTGTGTGGAGAGGGTAGACGAGGCTACAGGGAGGGACGGGGGAAGAAATAGCGGGGGGAAAAAACAACGACGGGGGAGAGAAAAGTAGTGGTTTCGCATCCGGGAAAATAAATTATCTCATTAACAGCGTGCGTGTTTATCTTTGTTTGTGCAGCGCGCGGAGATATAAAGCTAAATAGTAAAACAAATGCAGATGAATAACAGATGCTGAATTGCTCTTCTTTTGTGTCTCAGGCTGCTGAACGCCAACAAAATCAACTGCCTGAGAGTGAACACCTTCCAGGACCTGCAGAACCTCAACCTGCTGTCGCTGTACGACAACAAGCTGCAGACCATCAGCAAAGGCCTGTTCGCCCCTCTGCGCTCCATCAAGACTCTGTGAGTGTAGTCAATAAAACACACCTCTGACCCGGTGCCGAATCAATACAGCGCCGACGCAAGACTGGGTTAACTTTAACGTGTACCGATGGGGTGTTTGACCCACTGTCGGCGTCTTCTGTCGGGTCAGTGGATCAAAACGATCCGTCTGTCGGGGCGGTTCTGGGAAACAGAAAGACTCAGAGTGAAGGTGAAGTCTTTACTGGAGGAAGCAGGTGGTCGTACAGAAGAAGTCAGTCCAGTCACAGCCAACAAGTACAGACAGAGGGAGAGAAAAAGTCCAGAACCAAGACAACAACTGGAATGGGACTCGGTGAGGCGCGTATATCCACCAAGGTCCATGTATTGTTCCCCGACAATGAGTGAAAATATTGACAGTTAAAGAAAGTGAGAAGAAATGCCCTCGTCTGTCTCTTTATCTGGATCAGCACCAAAAGTTAATAAGGTGTATTCTGGGTTCGAGACCCGACATCCATCCCAGTTTTGACGAAATCTGTTTGGTAGTTTTGGTGTAATCCTGCTGACGAACCCACAAACGGACACGGACGAAAACAACCTGCCAAAACCCAAAAGAACTAACTAGCAGATGCTGAAAAGTATTTGTACAGGACACTCAATTAAAGTGATTAGTCATTTAATGGATCATCAATCGACATGAAATTAATCTGCAGCTATTTAGTAAACTGATTTTTTAGGCTTTTTTTTCAGTCGTTTTTCTTCTTGACGACATCATAACAAAAAAAAAAGAACCCAACTTGTTAGTTGTAGCTTGAGTTCCATAAAATGAGTTCATGTTTAAAGGCCCAGTGTTTAGGATTTAGAGAGGTCACCATAGGTTCTCCTTCTTGCTTGGGATCGGGAGGGGTGAGAGGAGGAGTATTTAGTTGGTTCTAGTCTGCAACTTCACCGCTGATGTCATGACGGAGAGAGGACAGTGTTTCTGTTACTTCCTGCGGTTTGAAGCCACATGGTTTATGATTCAGTCGGGAAATGTTACGTAGGGAACCGTATGAACTGTGCAGCTCCATGACAAACCCATCTCCCCTCCTCCTCTCTCTCTCTCTCCCCTCCTCCTCTCTCCCCCCTCACTTCCAGTCACCTGGCCCAGAATCCCCTTCATGTGTGACTGTCACCTGAAGTGGCTGGCAGACTACTTGTTCGACAACCCCATCGAGACCAGTGGAGCCCGCTGCAGCCACCCCAGAAGGCTGGCGAACAAACGCATCAGCCAGGTGAAAGGCAAGAAGTTCAGGTGCACAGGTGAGAGGAGATGAGTTCACTCACACACACCTGAAACACACACAAGCAGAGTCGTCTCTGGAGGTTAATAAATGATATCGAGACGCGAGGCTGAAACGTTAAAAACACATGTAGTTTTATGCGTGTTATGAATTAATTTGCGCTCACTGAAACGTTAACATCGGCTCGCGCTCTCTGGTGGTGTCGTGTTATTGTCGTTTCCTTTGATACGAGCCGCGGGTCTCACTAATTACAGCACAGACCAATTGAGTAAACTGAAGCGGCGCGGTAACGACCTCAGCAGGGACCGGCCGTAGACTGTGATCGCCCACTTGTGTGATCCAGTGTGTGTCTGGCTCTCTACACTTAACGCAGCCGCTCTCTGGTGGCTCCTCACATTGTTGTCTTTGTCTTAAATATTATGACTTTTTATGGATTGCGGGGAGCTGAATATCTTTTATATCCCCTCACAGTCATTTCACAAACTGTTTGAATTGTGCTCGAGCTGCGGTCGTGAGCACAAAAATGTCTCCCGCCGTCACTTTAACTGTATACTGACCCGGACTGACGATCATGTAATAGAATTATCGCTTTATGGTTGAAATTGGCTATTTTCTAAATATATTTAAAGGTCCAGTAAGTAAGAATTTACCACCCCGAACAAATGAGGAGCCTCATATCATGGAAGTAACTGCTGAGTATTGCTAACTGTAGCCGCCGTTAGCTCGTTAGCTCGTTAGCCCAGTTAATTGTGAAGCTAGGTTTTTATGGGATAGAACACTCTGGGGCTAGCTGGTTAGCATGCTAGCTTCAGTAAATGTGTCCTCCACACAATACGTAGACATCTTTGACATCAAAAATCATGAAAAAATGTTTTTTTTAATACATTTCTATGTTTTCTTGTGTTTGTTTTACAGTGAGAAAATAATGTAAAAGCGAGCATTTCATTTCAAGTAGTCGCCTTCTATGACTAATTAGGATTATTAGATATTTATTGACGACATTGAAAAGCAGATCATTGTTGAAGGTTTGACCAACACGAGTTTCTCACCCCTCCTCTTCTCAGGAGCCTAAACCGGGCACACAATAAATAGCACAACCAATACTATTAAATGTTGGAGGCTTTTATCCAGAGTGCTCTGCAGCACCGTGAGCACATGTGGTCCATTTTTTAGCGTGGCCGGTTCTGGGCGGCGAGCGAGCCCCCCTCGTGTTAGCGCTCCGGAGCTAATCCAGATAAACAGATTACAAATGCTCCTAACGCTGGTTGCGGCGGCCCTCTTTGCTTCAGCGCTTCCTGTCTGCAGTCCCATGCCTCTCCTTGCATCTCCTCTTCCTCTCTGGACCTGTGTGGACATTTTCGCTATTGGTGGGCGAGTTCTCTGGTCCCGTCCCCTTCCTGTGTGGATCTGCAGCTGTCTGTTGCCTCTCCTATCCTGAATGGACCCCTGCCCCCTCCTGACTGATTTGGTGCAGCTCTCTGTTGCCCCACCTTCCTCCTGTGTGGACCTGCATTCTGATTGGTTCGTGCAGCTGTCTCTTGTGCTTGATCTAACCATGTGGCCCCGCCTACTGTGACATCACATGGTTCCGTCAAGCGCCAGGGACCGCCGAGCACACACCCACCTGCCTCTCCCAGCCAATCACACGCCTTGGAGCAAAAACAATCGAGGGCTAAAATTCTTTACGTCTCGTTGGTTTGCATTTTCTGCGCAGGGCTTCTGACGCGCGGGACGATAACTGTGGTTGAAATAAACGGACGTCACTGAGCCGCAGACGAGCGAGCTAACGTCGAGATATTTCATTCAGGGATGAATAACGAAGATGTGTCCGTTCAAAAGCACCAATCGCCACCGTGACTTCTCAATAGCCGGCATAAATCTTAGCTCAGTTTTCTCAACGCACCCTTCTTCTACTCTAGTGTTGGATCAGTGAGTCTTTGTTAGAATCTCAAACCACATAAAGACAAACGCTTGTTAAAGTGCAGTCACACCATACCCACTTCCACTTCAATCTGATTAAACTTTCACTCATAAAAATTGCTCTCCGCTGTGCACAGAAGTGGCAGCGAATCAACAGCAGACAAAACTCCTCCACAGAGAACAAATCTATGTTTCATGGTGGGCATAAAAAACCAAACATGTTTCAGAACCGAGCCTTCATCAGAGAGGGCCCGAGTTTTATTCACTGCCAGTCTCTGGAATACGACTGAACTGGGTGTCGAATTGTGGAGCAAAGAGCGCCCAAAAAAAAAAAAAAACACGCTTGAAAGACTGAACAAAAAGTTCCCTCTCCAGAAATCATTATCTGGTTACTCAAAATAATCTGTACCGTATCACGGCGCAGACGGAAGTGCACATCTACTCATGACAGTGTGGGATATAAACATTAATGGCGTGCATTTGTAAGGTGTAAGGTTAGCTAGCTTAATGTCTCAGCTTAAGGACACTCCCACGCAGGGTTTAAAAGCCTGCGACTCGCCTCCAGTTGGTTAGAACTGAAGAAGAAACTGAAACAAGTCCAGAGTTACCACGACAACGATGTTGTTGGCTAGCTTAGGATGCTAGCTTGTCATTCATGAGTATATGTGCACCTCCTTCTGCGCTTTGATACAGCTGTCAGCGTCTGTAGATGATCTTGAGTAACTAATGCTGTTTAGCTAAATTTTAAATTTGTTTTGAGTGCCTCTGGTTCCATTTTATTCGCGATAAGGCGGAAATATCTACAAAACTCAGCAACTCACTCTAAAAACAATCTAGATGAGATACAGTGAACTACAGATTTCTGATTTTGGGGTGAACTGATTTTGGGAGTGTTTGATAAGAAGATGCATAATTTATAATATTATAGTGTGATGTTGTTAGCCTCCTAGTCACACTAACTCTTGTCTGGAAGAATCTGGCCTGGCCACACACCTACACCTGCCTCCACTGTCTGATATTCTGACGGCAGTGCTTCAGTAGGCCGGCATGGCTGATCCCACCACAGCTTCACTCTCTTCTGCTCCACTGGTTAAAGTAAAAACTCTGTTATACAAGTTTCCTTCCTCTTCCTTCCTCTTTTCTTTAGTCCATGAAAACATCCTCTGCTCCTTTTTGTACTCGCTCCCTGGCTCTTTTCCTGTTCTCCATCAACCTGCCAACCAAAAAGGTTTCGCAGCAGCTCATAGATATGATAAAAAGCATTCTGCCGCTGAAAGGAGCTAAACAGCCGATTCTCCCGACAGATCGACGCCCCTTCGATGGCGGCGATCGTTTACCGAGGATGTTTCATTGCAGATTAGTAGGTGGTTTGGTTCTCTTACAGTCACAAGTAGAAAACATATGAGCCATAAAGGGTGCGCGCCAGGAGAGAGAGGAGAAGAACGAGTAGAAAACAGAAAAAGGTTACAGTGACAGAGAGCAGATGGACAAACGAGGTTGGAAAGAGAGAGAGAGAGAGAGAGAGGAAGTGATGGAGGTAATGATAACCGTGAGAACTGTAACGACCGTATACGTGCTGCACGACTGCGAGTGCAGCGTGACGTAAACCAGGTCGACTCCACCGGCACGAGCGGTCATAAATAAAATCTGCTCGCATCGTATCTGAATAACAGAAGTGTTCTCTGGCTCGCCTTTTTAAAAACAAACATCCCGGGTTAAGCCACGTGTTTATATCTGTCTGTTAATGCGATGCACAGCGTCTCCACGCTGCAGCCTGCTGCTGTGCTAATAGATGATGTTGATACACTTCATTCATGTCTTCCAAACGAGCGGCCGGGTAATTACGTCTCGCAGCGTCTGACAGCCGAAATTAGCACAAAAGTGGGAATTTTCCAAACAATTAAACTTCAACAAGAAACAGCTTAGACAGATATTGAAAACCTGTCGGCGGCGAGACGTCTGAATATCTGAATGTGTGTTCTTTTTTTTTTCCTGCAAGTTATTGGGATGATATGTCTTTATAAGATATAGAGAAATGGATTTAAATCTGTATGTAAATGAGACGATACTTTCTTTCTGATGTCTTTGTCTCTCTCTTTCTTTCTGTCTCCGTCTGCTGACTTAATTCACCTGCCTTCTCTGCATCCCCTCCCTTTTCTTCCTGCTCTCTAACCTCTCGTCCTCCCTCCCTGTTTTTCTCTGCTCACTTGCTCTCTCTCTCTCTCCGTCTCTCTCTCTCCGTCTCCTCTCCCTTCCCCTCTTTTTCCTGCTGCAGGTCAGGAGGACTATCGCAGCCGTCTGAGCGGAGAGTGTTTCCAGGACCTGGTGTGTCCGGAGAAATGTCGCTGCGAAGGCACCGTGGTCGACTGCTCCAATCTCAAGCTGACCCGTTTACCCCCGCACATCCCCGAACACACCACAGACCTGTAAGTTGGCCGGCGTTTCCTGCTTCGCATTCATACGCCGTACTGAAACATCAGATCGAAGGCCATGTGTTAGACTGCTCTAACCTGAAACCGTAAACCACCACACGTCCTTCAACATGCCGCAGACCTGTCAGGAAGTTTCTCTGGCGCACACACCAATAACACGAATGAACGTATGCGATTCACGCGCCTCCCTTTCCTCCCTTCGGCCTCTCTCGCAGCGGCATCGCAGACGTCACTTTTCATTTTTAACTCCCAGACCGAAATGCCTCTCAACAGTCTTTTCCATCTTCCTCTCCGTCCCAAAGGAGCCATCATCACGTCTGGCGAAGGGTCTCACACTAGAATACTGAGCAGTCCCATGGATCATTCATTCTCCTGCTAAGAAATGGAAAGGGAGTAACAGATAACACGCAGCAGGAATACCATAATCCGATTGTGGAGAAAGGTTGAAAAAAGAAAAGTCTGCGTGTGTTCGAAATCTGCTGAGCATATAAACGCGTGAGCATCTGTCAGGATGTGGACGTCCACTTTATGATAATGTGTAAGAAAACGGCTCCTAATTAATTTGAGCTACAGAAAATAAATGACGTGATGAGATTTTAAATATAAAAGACGTTGAAATCAAAAGCAGCATTCGCATGTCCGTCTCTAACCCGACGTTAGAGACGTTGGGTTTATTCTCTGTTTCAGAGATCCTTAATTGATTGGTTTGGTAAGAGGGTTCACTCTGGAAAGATGTGAGACGCCAAACTTAATGACACATGTGTCGTCTATCGTCAAACAGCTGAAGAGTCGTGATTTTTGTTAAACTCTGGAATCTTTATTTTTTTATCAATATTTAAAGCCAATATAATATAAGAGTAAAAATTTACCAAATGATCAATAGAATGTAAAATAAATAACAGTCTGTTTTCAGTCTGGACTGCTAGCTGCACAGCTAACTGAGCTAACCAGCTACAGCTAGCAGTAGTTAGCTGTTATTCTGGTATAATGGTGCTCTCATATTTATTTGGAGTATGAATTTGACAGGACTTTAATCTTACGGAATGCACCTTTAAACCTCCCTAACTCTAATCTATAAAGCGCCTCCAGGACTCCGTCGAGCTGTTGTTGTTGTGAGGCCATAAAACCAATAATCTGCTGATCTTTACAAATTCAGATGCAGAAGTCTAACAATGACAAAGCACAGACACAAAAATAAAAGTAAGTGTTCTGCAGAGTCGTGACGCCGATCTCTGATTCAGAGCCGTGAACGCCGAGTGTGTTACTGCAGGAAAAACAGCCTGCCCCATTTTACTCTCAGCACCTGGCTCTTTATCTAATATTCAGTCAGCTAATATTTTCACACAGGAAACAGCAAATCAGCCCCGGGGCAAAGTTTTTACCTAATGATGCTGAATCACCGGCAGCTTTTCCTAGAATGTAGGTGAAGGGTGGAGGGGGTTTTCTTAACGTGGCGCTGATGGAGAATCGCTGCAGGACGGTCGCCGCGGTTTTACTCGCCGCTTTGGATAACTAATCACGTCAGAATCCTGCAGACCATTAGCTCCAGATACCAACATCTCTCTTTCTCTTCCTCTCTGTGGTTCTGGTTCTCTCTCTGTATCCTCCGGTCCTCCCTCCTTTGCTCTCCATCAGCTCCCAGGGTGCTTCATGTCAAAAATATAAACTCTGTCCTTTATGGTTGGTTAGAGGGCAGATCAAAGTTTCTAGTATTTCTGACACCACCTCCCTCCCTCCCTCTCTCTCTCTCTCTCTGTCTCCTCTCCTTCTCTTGCCTCCTTAAGAACAACCATCGGGGTTTTTGAAGGCCACAAACATCCACACACACTCGTAGAAACACACACACACACACACAAGCCGCCAGTCGTGCCCGGTGTAACCTGCCTTATCAGGGGAAATCAGGGGAGGTTGAGGCTCAGCTGAAGGCTTATATATATATTTTTCACTCTCTTCTGTTCTCTCTTCTGTCTATCTTTCTGTCTTTCTTTCGTGACTCTCCCCGCCGGCCATAAAAGTCCTTGACGCTCGGCCTCGGGAGCGTTCGATAACGATGAAAGAATCGCCGTCTTAGGAGAATTATTATCCGCGCTCGATAAAAACATGCAGTTGAGACGACGAGATCATACGGGGGAAAGAGATCGGAAATGTTCAATCTATATGTTTTCTTTTTTAAGATCATCCGAGCAGGAAGAGCAGCGCCGTTGTCGTCTGCAGATCCACTCCGGACTTTTTTTGCGAGATGTTGTTTCGGTTCCGGCTTCATCCGGGTCGATCCATCTTTAACTCCCCCCCGTATCTCATTAGACAGTGTCCCCTCCAGCTGAGCTTTCACTTTCTGTTCCCCAATTTCTCTCATTCTACCACACACACACACACACACACACACAACATCCTTTTAGCAGCAGCCTTTTAGTACAAATTACCTCCATAAAGCAGATGTCTAGCTTACTATCTCTCAAACTGTTTCCTCCTGGCTCTGGGCAGTGTGGGTATTGATGACCGCGTAGGAAAGATTCACCGCTCGTCTCTTCTCTTCTTCCCCCCAATATGTTAAGTTATTTTTCCCCCTTTCCCCTGCTCGGGTTTTGTTCCGCACCATACTTCAACAGTCACTAAAGGCCTCTTAACCTTCACGCGGTCATTCCTCCCCCTCGCTGGCGTGTTGACTTCGGAGCAGTTTTCCCTTCGTGAAAGAATAAATGTGTGACTCCGTCTCTCCATCGTTCTCTCCGCAGGAGGCTAAACGACAATGAAATCACGGTCCTGGAGGCTGCGGGGACGTTTAAGAAGCTGCCCAACTTAAGAAAGATGTACGTATACTTTCTTTTTCCTTTTTTGTCTGCTGGTTTTCGTTTTTTTAAGATTTGTTTGTGCATTTATTTATGAATTTGATAGTGCATGCAGTTCCCCACTTCATCCAGAAGACCATACATGGAAGTGAAGAGGGAGATGCGGATCTTGTTTATGGGAGTAGAATCTGTTCGGATGTTTGGGATACACATTTCCCTTTTTTTCCCTTTGATTCCCTGCTCTAAACATCGGTAATAGATGAAGGCGGGACAAACACCGCAATTACAAGACGACTGAAACGAGTAAAGATGGATGGAGGTGGATGGACGGAGATAAGGGATGCAAGAGAGGGCTGCGAGCTGAAGGAGGGGGAAGAAGGTGATAGGGAGGAAAGAAAGCAAAGGAGGACAGGAAGAGAAGTGCAGAAACAAGTGCGTGCAAAGAGGACAGACGGGAAAATGAGCGAGACGCGATGGAGGGACGAGGGGAGAGGAGTGGCTGAAGACGTGCAGGAGGAAGTGTGGGTGGGAGGTTTGGAGGAAGCGAATATTAAATCGAAATAGAAGATGGGCCTTCGGTTCAGATTTACAGTCAGTCCTTATCTGCTTGAGGTTTGTGTGTGTGTGTGTGTGTGTGTGTGTGTGTGTGTGTGTGTGTGTGTCAGAGTGAGATAGAGAAAGACAGAGCAGAGAGCAGCAGTTGATTTATTGGAGAGGAAATTGCTAACCATCTAGCAGTGTCACTGACGATATAGATTGGCTAGCACTCATTTCCATTTTCCTTCTCTCGATTCCTCTCCTCCCTCCTTCATCTCCTCCTCTCCTCTCCTCTCCTCTCCTCTCTCACAAAGCTGATAAGATGAAACACAAAACTAGCCATGAATGAAAGCTACAGCGGTCGTGATAGCTATCGTCTCAAGTTATTGTCTCTGCGGCCAAACGCTCTTTTCATTTGAATTCTTTTCTCATTTTGCGTGCGAGGAGGAGAGATAGCAATCATTTCCAGTTGTCTGTGACCACTTGTCTCATTTACTTTTATGTGTGTGTGTGTGTGTGTGTGTGTTGTGCTTTGAGAGTTATGGGCGAGAAGCTGCAAGCCGTTAAAAGAATATCTGTTGTACAAGACGAGGAAGAGAGAAGAGTTCACGTTTATGTGTTAATCGACGCGATTGATGACTGAAATGAAAAGAAAAAACACAAGCAGAACACGTTAATGTGAAGAAAATAAATCTGTTAATGATCATTTCTTTGACCGCTGCAGCAACCTCAGCAACAACAAGCTGAGGGACATCCGTGAAGGTGCGTTTGATGGAGCGGGTGGAGTTCTGGAGCTGCTGCTGACCGGGAACAAGCTGACTGGACTGCAGGGACGCATGTTCAGAGGCCTCGTCGGCCTCAAGACTCTGTAAGTCTTTGTTTACTGTGTGTGTGTGTGTGTGTGTGTGCGTGTGTGCGTGGTTTACTGTGTTCAGAATTTATGGATTTTAAATGTGCACGTTTTTTTCTTTTCTTAAAACAAGTGATCTGATGCACGAGGAGATAAAGGTCAAACACGGAATAGATACGATAAAGAGATAATAAAGATGTGATGTGAAGAAATCCTTTCGAAGGTTTTGAGGCGATTTCATGACGACATGATTAAAATCCATCACGTGGCGACCGAACAGCCGTCGATAACGAGTCAGTCTCATGATGTTTCAATGCAAATAAAGATTGTTAACCATTTACAATTTTTACTTTTTACCGTTCTTTGTCCCTTTTACTGTCTGGTTGCCATTTTTGCTGCAGAATAACCAGCAGGAGTTGTCGTTTTTGTGACTGCTAGCTGTTAAACCGGCACACTGGGGTGGAAAAAAAGCCACTTCGAACAAGTTTTTGCAGCTCAGACGGTGACTTGAGTTCGCATCTAACTAACGGTGGACTTCATTAACTTTAACTCCTCCGTACTAAAGACTGAGCACCAGGACTGTTTACTCCCTCGCCCTGAAATCAAGGCTAACGACGGCATATTGTTGCTCCTCTAATTTAGGCTCCCGCCGTAAATAGGCGAGCGTCCAATTAGGGGTTACAGGATAGTGTACGGAATCATGAGCTAATGTTGTCTGTGTATGCTCAGTAATGACTAGCTAATGCTATCATGTATATATATGCCGGCTAATGACTCTCTAATGGCATCATGGCTGTCTCTGTATTATGTTAAGAGGCTCCCTGCTCCAGTAATAGCCTTGCTAACTAGGTTAGCCTGTCCCAGAGATGGCTAATGCTAACTAACTCGGTTAGCCTGGTCCCACAGGACTGCATGTCAGAAGCTAATGTCATATTGCCGACTCTGTCACAGTCGTCCAGCGGGGACTGGTTTGAATTTATCCCCGCTCTCTGTTTTATCTTCTCTCCGCGTCGTTATAGGTTATGTTCTTTCATCCTCTTCGTCCACCTTTTGTTTGTTTCTCGACACAGCTAAAATATGTAAATCTGGCATTTTTCATTCATAGGCGAGCCGTTTCATTAGCCGCGCTTCTTCTCAGGACAGACAGTAACGCTGCCTGTCAGAAAGCAAACGAAGAGAATAATCAAGTTTAAGATTTCGGCGATAAGCGTGAGAGTCTTTGGTGAATGTTGAGAAGACCAGATTTTATGTTGATCTGAAGTCTTCAAGGTCAAAAGAAAAATACAAACAGAAAGTTTTTCAGTTTTCATTTACTAGATATATAAAAATATAACCTGTGTGTTTCCAGAATGCTGCGCAGCAACCAGATCAGCTGCATCGACAACAGCACGTTCACCGGCCTGAGCTCCGTGCGTCTGCTGTCGCTGTACGACAACAGGATCTCCAGCATCGCCCCGGGAGCCTTCTCCACCCTGCACTCCCTGTCCACCATGTGAGTCACATCTGAAGGCTTTCCTTCCTCTTTCTGGTGTTTATTTTTCCACTTATTTTTATTTCCATTTCAGTCTCATTAGTCTCGCCGTCTCTTCAACGTGCGCTACAATCTCCTTCTGTCCCGCACTCAAATCTGGCTCAATCTGCGCCACTCGTTCGTTCTTTGCCTTCTTTCTTCCCCTCCTTCTCCCAGTCCTCTAATTTCTCAGAGTCCAATCCTGCTGCTGGTGCTGCACACACACACACACACACACACACACACACAAACACACACACACACATTTGCACACATGTTGCTCTCTGGACAGCGTTCTCCTCACAGATGCTC
This sequence comes from Sparus aurata, assembly GCF_900880675.1. Lineage (NCBI taxonomy): Eukaryota > Metazoa > Chordata > Actinopteri > Spariformes > Sparidae > Sparus > Sparus aurata. Next base: position 33,267,089 of record NC_044204.1, on the reverse strand, counting down.
TCCATCATTATCGACTAGATTGGTCTGGATCCCAGGGCATTTGTTGTCAAAGCTAAATATATCTCTGCATCTGCACAGCCAGGCACACACACACACACACACACAAACACACAACTACACACACACACGGACACACACACACCTGCTTCACGATTCCTTGGATGGCATATTCTTTAACGTTACGTGTGTGTTTGGTTTTGCGTGTCTTCGATGTTCTGACCGCCCAGACGTGAAAAATATATTTTTCTCATTTCAATAAAACATTACAGGTTGTTGTTTTTTTTTTTTAAATATTTTTCTCTCGCTGTGATCACGCAGACATGACGAGCGCGGGAAGACGGTGTGCTGTCATCCTCTCTCCTGTCTTCTTTCTTCTCCTCCCTGCTTCCTCCCTTTGTTCTGCATTTTGTTCTCGCTGGCTGTCCTGCTGTGTACCTGTCATCTCTGATTCAAGTTTCTTCTTGAGTCTTTTGGGAGGAAAGGCAAAGGAAACAAAGAGACAGAGAGAGGGGGGGGGGGGATGCATTGTTGTATAAACTCAGGTTTGCTCAGTGGGGCTGTCGGTGATCATCACTACAGAAACATTACCCACCTCCCTGTCATTCGTCGCTATTCATTCTTTTTATTGGCCTTGTAGTAATAATAACATTTGTGTTTGTATGCAACACCTGCAAACACAGTGTGGTGTGAAAGACGGACGGATAATTCTTATTTCTTGTGCTTCTGTTCCTCAAACTTCTCTCTCTCTCTCTCTCCTACTATTTCTAATATCTTGTCTCCATTTTTAGTGCATTGTTTTCCCAGCAGAGTTTGTCCATTTAATTAAAAGATTAACACATTGAAAAAGGGGGAAGGAAGGGATTAAGCTTAGGTCTCGTCGCCACGCGGCGAGGTCAATTCATTACAAGGAAATGAGGAAATAACTCGTCCCTATCTGTCGCAGCACACCATTAATATTGTAGCACAAACAGCCACCTTCAGGTTTATTAGTTCAGCAGACACGAGCGAGAGGCGACGTGCCACTTGGACATCTCCCAACGCATTTCAGAGGCACGCTGTCATCATTAGAGAGACTTTTTAATACAGCCGTGGATAAACGGCTGAAGTATAATTCCCTGAGATTATACTGTCCTGTCAGCGGGAGGAAGAAAAACACATCCTCATCCCTGAACGACCGAGTAGATTAACTGCCAGTGAGTCCCAAAACAAACAGCAACACACATACTGGACCTTCGTCATGTGGTCGCGGTTTTGTTGGTTACAGGGAAGAAAATACTTGAAATTAAAAATGATTTGCCATTGACTTCCACCGTCGTCCGCCAGATTCTTTTACGGCCTGTTTTGCTCTTTAACCTCGCCCGACTTCCTCCTCGGCTGCCGTAAGGACCGCTCGAGGTTGCAGCAAGAACAGAACACGTGATCCGCTGTGATCGGATCTCACCTCCCCACTCTATATGCAAATAAACAAAATGCAAGTGCATCGCTGGAGCTAGGTGACACAACGTTTTTAGTTTTTTTTTAACACAAAAAGTAAGAAAGAATTGAATGCTAACATATGCCGAATTTAAAAGGGTCCAATTTGTGAAGAGTTTGTGATAGAAGGCATCTCATGAAGTTGATAAAGTTTCCCCTAACACAAAAACTCACAAAATCGAGCAATTTTCTAATGGAGTCTGGTGGGTTTCTCTCCCTCTCCTCATACGAGCTGCTCTACGTCTGACTGGGCTGCAGAACCTCGTCGCAGCTCCGTAAGAAAAGTGTCTTACAACAGATAATTCCAGGATTCTTTTGGTAAAAATTTGATTTTATAATATTGATAAGAAGAAGGGGTGCAGCAGAAGACATCGTCCAAACACTGGTGATATTTCTCGTCCATCTCTCGTCAGGATGTGCCGGCAGAGTTGAGATGCCTCGAGCTGCTTTACCTTCAGCCCTCCGCCTCCCGCGGCATTCGGTTTAAAAGCGGCTCAGCATAAATATTACATGAGCCGCGTTACAAAAGCAACAAAAAAAAATGCAATGAGAGGTGATTCAGAGACGCATAAATTCTACAGATAACCTTTTCTCTTTTCTTCCCCTCCTCCGCGATCTCTCACTCTGCCACCTTTTCTTTTCTCGCTCTCCGTCTCTCTTGTACTTTACAAAATGAATAAAAACAACTGATAACCTTTTCTCTGCGCCTCTCCTTTGTTTCCTCTCCCTCGCTGCCTCCCTTTGTCTTCCGTCTCGATGTGTTCAAGTGTATGACTGACTGAAAAACAACAGTTATATCTGTGTGGTTTGCAGAGTACAGTAAGACGAATATATACACATTTCTATCAGTATTGTTTTTAGTGTTATTTGGACTGGCATATGAAATCAGTCCTGAATAATCCGTCTTTTGTCTCGTGTTGCTGTTTTGTTGTCGGTCCTGTTGCCGTCTGTCAATCTGCAGCGAGCGCAGGTTTGTCTCGACGGATGGCAGCTGCTCACTCGCAGAGTTTCTCGCCTCAATATTTTATTTATGAGGACAAAACTCGGGGAAAACATTTAGATTTCAACGTGCATCACTTTGCCAGGATGAATTCGTTATGTCGTGTTACAACGATCGTGCAGCAACACGGAGTTTGAGAAGCCGTCAACACCGGTGTCCATTTCGTAGGTTTTCTAATGACCTTCTTCTCTCTGCCGCTCTTTTATTTTCACAGTAACCTCCTGTCCAACCCGTATGTGTGCGACTGTCACTTGGCCTGGCTCGGTCAGTGGCTGAAGAAGACCAGGGTGGTGAGCGGGAACCCTCGCTGCCAGAAACCAGCCTTCCTGAAGGAGATCCCCATCCAGGACGTGGCCACGCCGGACTTCACATGTGACGGTGAGCTCCCGCTCTCACCCTGCACGTCCTCGGCTATATGTTTTAGCTTTTCTGAATAATTGGAAAATGAAACATTGCCTCCACGTGAAACGTTGCCAGTCAAGAGTCCAAATGACGTGTGTCACTCAGCGGCCATGTGTCCCGAACAGATAAGAGCACGAGTCGAGTGATTGAAAGGTAAATTAAATGTGGTTTTTCATCACGTTTGCTCGTCCCAATAACTGAATGCATTTGCCAAGATATTCCTTTGAGGGGACATGTCTAATGCCCTTACATAACTTTAAATTTAGTTTTCTTTAAAGTCTTAATGTGAGACATGAAGGTCGGAAAGGAAAAACGTTTTTTTTCTGGGCAGATTTCTGCTGCAGTGGAGCATCAGGTGGTGAGCAGAAGGGCAGCAGATATTACGCTTTATAGTGTTAGAGCTACATTTTTACACCGCCCCGGGCTCCGAGGCCTTATTCCTGCATCCCTCTAAAATATATAAGGAAAGTAAATTGTTCTGACGGCGATTTTTTTTTTTACTGATATGACAACGAAAAAATCCTCAGGACTGCGGGACTGAAGTGGGCGTATCTTCAGCTCTGAATCCAATCTCTCTTTGAGCTGAACGTCAACAAGCTTCCCAGATACTCATTGTAAAAACTTCCATCATCCCAGATCTCAAGCCAGCAGATGCACACACACACACACACACACACACACACGCACACGCACACACACACACACACACACACACACACGCACATCCTCAGCAGGATATCGTGAGGACAGAATGATCAGTAACCACTGGCAAACAGCAAACGCCGATGAGCCGATGACATCACCTTGTGGTTTTGGCGGTGACGTTGCTGTTGCCACAACGATGCCCGCCTATAGCGACTGAAGTGCGGTCTGGCTCTGCTGTCTGTTCCATCCATCCATCCATCCATCCTTCCTTTCTTCCCCCCCTTTGTTTTTTTTTTTTTCTCTCCCTCCTGAGTGTCTTTGAATTCATTACACTTTTCTAATTTCCTGTAGCGGTGCTGCAACCATTTACTGAAAATGACTTTGGAAAGTAGTTAGCTGCTGTTGGCTCTCGTAAGGAAACTCTGAGACGGTATCAGATCTTAATATTCATTCCTGCATCTTGCATTCACACACACACACACACACACACACACACACACACACACACACACTCGATTCCCTGTACTTCTGTCGTTATGAGGACCGCGACGTGGCTGAATTAAATATTTAATCTTGACTCTATGCTAATCCAGATGCTAACACAAACCAACATAATACAGCATACGGACAAGTCATACATGATGATTAATCTGCCAGAACAGGCTGTATGATGTATGGATGAAGCTTCTCTCTAATGGCCAGCAGGGGGGCGACTCCGCTGGTTTCAAAGAGAGTCAGGTTGTATGTAAGCTTATGAGAAAATGACTCTACTTTTCAGTTGATTTATTACCTCAGTAATTATCTGAATAGTTTATTGTCTCAAGTTTCCCTCAGTACAGCATGATAAAGTGCTATATGAAGGTAACTGGAAAAAGATAGATAGATAGATAGATAGATAGATAGATAGATAGATAGATAGATAGATAGATAGATAGATAGATAGATAGATGACCTAAAAGGAAGTGGCCTGTGACAACACTAACCAGCCACTTATAAAGTCGTCCTCAGTTCCCTCCCCAGACGGCTTAACAGCCAATTACACTTGGACCCGTTTGACCCCAACGAAACACACCATGTCCGGGCGGGTCAGCGACGTCCATGTGACTTTAAGGACTCTGAAACTCACATGTGACCTTGACGACTCTGTAATCGTTAACGCTCCCACAGGGTTTGAAGCCTGCGACTCCACACTAGTCAGTTAGAAGAGAAGCTCACCAACAAATCAACATGACGCTAATTTAGTAGCTTATGGTCCCATTTGGAGTAAAACAGATAAAGTGTATTATGTCCCCTCAGGTTCTCGGTTAGATCCAATCACGGTTTCATCATACAGATATGGTCATATTCGTCTTGATATGAGCAAACGTGAGGATTCAAGATATTCTACGATTCACTGGGTGACACTCGCCAGAACTTCTGAACACCATTTGTGCAGAATGTCCGTTAGTAGGTGTTTTGACCGTGTCAGCCTATAATCTAAAATTGATCTCACAGTCAAAAAGTAGCGCTCGATGACGGAAATCTTTATCATCACCGACATCCAATCAATTGTTCGCTGGCTCGCGGCCCAACGATCCTGAAAGGTTTGAAGATATCCTGCTGACAGTCAGACAGACAAACTGCCAAACAGGCGGCGCAGAACCTCCTGGCGATGGTTGATTGTCTGAACTCTGAAGGTGTAAATCTCAAACCGGTCCTTAAAAGAATACAAGCAAAGAAACACACACACACACACACACAGAACCAAGGTCCACATGTCCGGTCTATTTATAGCCGAGTAAAATGACTGTTAAGTTGTCCAGAGGCAGCCGGGGGAAAGGTAAAGTTAATTGAATTTGTGAGAAGATATTTAGCGCACATTTAGATGTTAGTTCAATCAGCCAACTGTAGAGCGAGTCAGCCCACGGCTACACCTCCCCGTGGACTCCACCAGCCACACACATCAGATAAGACACACACACACACACACACACACACACACACACACACACCGCTCTACACACTGGCACGTAAGCGGCCATTTACTCGACGTTTAGACATTAGCACAATTAGAAAACTACAAAGTGACTGAGAAAATGGCCATAGGACGACGGGGACGACGGGGGAGGGGAGGGGTGGATAATAACAAACCTGCACCACACTCAGCTTGTGTGTGTGTTCTGACACTGAGTGTGAATCTTTGCAGCGTGTCAGCATAAAGTCACAAGCACACAATCAGTGTACGAACACATGAACTCTCGGTCGCAGTCGCTCTTCCTCTCGCCACACACACACACACACACACACACACACACACACACAAACTCAGATTGCAGTTGTGTTATGATTGGCTCAGTGTCCAGCCTTCATTATCCGTCATTATGGTTTTAACCCGGCTTGTTTTACATTTGGGACCGCAGCTCAGCTATTTACATGCTGCAGCGGCAGATTAAAGCCGCGTGTGTCTTCGTCTGCCAATCAAGGAAATGGAAGCAGCCAAGAACAACTTCTGTAGCCTCTGATCCTTCTTATCGCTGCGTGTTAACTGATAACGATCACACACTTTTCTTTCTCCCCCGCCATGTGTTTGTCTACGTCGGTGCGTTGAATAAACGTGGCTGCGCGGCCTCAGCTGAGCTGTTTGTTCAGTTTAGTTTAAGAGTTTTTTAACAGCGAGGCGTCAAATCTGAGACATAAAGCAGGAGGCTGATCATGCACAATCCATTTTTAATAAAGACATTTGTCATGAAAGTGGTAACATTTTCAGATATAATGTAATTATTGTGAAACGATTATTCTGTATTTCCTGGTCGGATGTGTACGGTCGTCAACTTTCCTTTTGTAACTGTACTGACACGACTTTGCAAAGTTGCTGCAGGACGTCCGATCAACATCTGTTCAGGGTTTCTCCGGGATCATCTGAGAGATTTTAATATCACAGTGACCTGCCTGCAGGTCCTGAACCAGATGTTGAAACACACGGCTGTAGCAGGCTTTAGCAGCCCCTGGTCACTTGATCTGGGTTATAATGTAGTCTTTAAAAGTGCTGAGTGCAGAGTTGGGTGGTATTTAACATGAAACCTCACTTACAGTTCAGTCTTTATCGTCCATCTCTCTCTTTGTTCTCCCGTTTTCCACCTTTCGTCCTCACCTGTCTCATCTCCTCTCTCTTTCACCTCGGTCGTTTTCTGAATTCGTCCGTCCTCCTCGTGTCCCTCGCCTTCTTTTTCTCTTTGTCTCTCCCTAATATCCCACTCACCCTCTCTCTCTCTCTCTCCCTCCCTCTCCTCCCAGGTGCTGAGGATAATGGCTGTCTTCCTGCGTCTGGCTGTCCTGACGTCTGCACGTGCTCAGACGGCGTGGTGCGATGCAGCAACAGAGGGCTGCACTCTCTGCCCAAGGGCATTCCCAAGGACACCACGGAGCTGTGAGTCGCTCGTGCACACACACACACACACGACTTAAACACAAAGACGTGCACGTTCGCTTTTTGTTCAAACACACAGACGCGCCACATGCACACAAACAGACAGAAATGGGGATATTTTTGTCGATGCTTCCTCTCCAGTAACATGCAAAGTCACGAGCAGACACATAAACACACACACGGCGTCGACACACTGCTGCAGCGATACTGATGCAGCAGTTTGTCCTCTGCTGCTTCAGGAACTCACAAACTATTGAGTGCATCCACACACAAGATCACACACTCATGTTCCTCATCTCTCTGTTGGGCTCGATAGGTTTAAAGTGGTTTTAACTCAGGAACAACTGTGTTTGTGCAGATATTCAGACATCATCTATAACACATAGTTGGCTGTCGGACACGTAATATTGCAAAACAGATGGAGACGCTTTGATAACAGAAAGAGTCCGAAGGTTATTTTCTTAAAACTCTTTTATGAATTCCCTCTAAAAAAAAGGTTCAGCTCTAAATGTTAAAATGTCACCGCCACCTCTAAAGAAACCAGCGTCCACTTTATTTTTAAAAGATTTACCAGCGCAGTGAAGGATTTTACAGTAATGTGACCTTTTTAACTTTTTTTAGATACACATCGACAAGACAAAAACAAAATATGCTTCATACGTAGTTATCTAAAAACTAACATTATGCATCATACCTTATTATTTCCCTGCATGTTCCGGATACTACTTGTACATTTCGAGCACGTCGGATTCTGTGTAATAAAGAAAGAGAACACTTAAGGAAATGTCTATAATTGTTAGAGGTGATGTTGGATAAAACAAGGGTAGAACAATGTTAATCGAGATTAGGAAATTTAAAAGAAAGTAGGAACAGAATCTCTGGTGGGGAAGGTGAATAACTGCACACACACACACACACACACACACACGAACAGAAACCCCTCTCGCTGTGAAATAGGGCTGCAGGGTCAATAGCAGTGATTAGGTATTGATCAGGCTGAAGAAGACACTCCATCATACTGTCCACATGACCTACTTATGACCTGAGAGAGAGAGGAACTGAGAGCCATGGATCATGAGTGTGTGTGTGTGATGGTTCACTTGTTTCTCACAAACACCGAAGCATCAGCAGGTGAATATTTTACGTTTCTAAAGGCTGAAATATGTTTTTAAAGCTTCATAATGAAACTGTCGTCCTCCCCAGCGGGCGGGCAGGTTCTCATCCCGACGTCTGTTCATCAGTGTGAAAGCAAACAACAGATAACAACAGATGTCAAAAACCAACATTTACACAAATATATACTTATGTACATATTGTCAAAGAAAGCACTCAGACAAATAATTCAGTTGTGCTCTTTGTTTTTTAGAATTTGTCTTTAATTTGAGGAAATGCACGCGTTCACTTTTTTGTGGAGCTGCATGTGGAGGTTTTGAGTGAGTGTGTGAAGGTAAAGCACTTTAAACGGTCCGTAAGACTTAATAAGATAAGATCGTAATAGAAATGTGGTCAGTTTTCCATATAACACTCTCGTTAGCGATAATCTTAGCTTAGCATAACGACTAGAAGCAGGAGGAGAAAAAATGATGCGTGCCAACAACAAAACCTTCTGATCCTCAAAACAAATCCTATTTTTGTTAATAATGAAATAATGAAATAACCGTTAATAGTGCTGCAAACATGTCGGAAATCTACTATGATAAAGACTTTTTGATATTTAATGTTCCTCTTTTGGTCTTGATGGTGAACCTGGATTGTCTCTGGTTATTGATGTACTCTTAAGAGCACGCGACACGATTCTGTTTCCCAGAATGCCAAATTATTTCTTTGAAGATGACAACCTGTAAATGTTTTATAGCTGATCTCGCTCATATAACACGCAGAACAATATCACACAGAAGTCTCTTCACTCCTCTGCTAAATGTAAATATGCCATATAAAGACAGATTTGAGGTTCTACACCTCACCTGAGCCCAGACTCCTCCCACCTGCCGGTCCGGTCCCATGTCTCCGACGCTTTATGTGACAGAAGTTGCAAAAACCCAAACTTTTATGTGCTGTATATCGCCGCTTTCTCTCCCCCACTGGCCCCTTGTTTGTGTATATATACAACATTAACTATGCACCTTTCCTCGCAGGTATCTGGAGGGAAATATGCTGACATCTGTGCCCAAGGAGCTGGCAGTCCTGAAGCAGCTGTCACTGGTGTACGTACCAATTCCCATAACCTTGAACAGAACGCGGTACCCTTGTGCGGACTGTTGAGTAAAAAAAAAAAACCCAACATGCATATGTGCAGAATGTCCTGTGTGTGTGTGTGTGTGTGTGTGTGTGTGTGTGTGTGTGTGTGTGTGTGTGTGTGTGTGTGTTGTGTGTCTGTATGTGTGCGTTTACCGTCCGCTTCGTGTCCACACAGGGACCTGAGCAACAACAGCATCAGCACGTTGGGCCCGTACACCTTCAGCAACATGACCCAACTGGCCACACTGTGAGTTACCATGGCAACACACACACACAGATATCTTGATGTCGTGTGTGTGTGTGTGTGTGTGTGTGTGTGTGTTTGTGTGTGTGTGCAAGGTTAAAAAACCACAAGATAAATCATGTTTTCTTCTCTTAACTTTGATTAATCGCTCCATCTTCTCTCCTCCCGTCTCATATTTTCCTGCTTCTTCTTCTTCTTCTTTTTCTTCTTCTTCTTCTTCTTTTCTCTCTCATTTCTTGTCTGTGTCTTCATCTTTCTCTCCCCTCCCCCTATTTCCTCACTTTCTTTCCTTGTGTCCTCCTTTCACCCCCAGAATATCGCTTCACTCCTCTCTCTCTCTCTCTCTTTCCCCGTCTTTTATTAATTCTCTCCTCACCGTCTCATTTCGAGCTTCTCTCGTATCGTCTTTCATCTCTTTGCTAATACACATGTAGTAAATCACTTTCCAGTCCTCTTTTTCCTTCCTTAAAGTTCTCAAAGTGTCCTCTCGCTCGTGCGGCACTCAACTCAACGAACCCGTCACACTAAAACCTTTCAGCTCGTTTTATATTCCTCTCTATTCAGCCAGTTACTGTCATTTACATACAAATTCCTTTAATTGCAAGAGTTTTTCTTCCTTATTTGCCTTTAGATGATCTTTTTTTATCTATAAGATGAATTTTACATCGATTTATAGGATTTACCATGTCGAGGGAAAGTTGAAACACATTTCCTCAAGTGCAGCGACGCCCCGCTTCATATTTAATGGAGTTGCACTCGTTCACACCAGGAGCTGCCCAGTACAACCACAGGCCTCCACCGTTCGCCCCCAGATAGCATCAGTCTACTCTTAACTCTCCGAGTTAAACGCTTCGCTCAATCACACCTCGCCAAGAGTTGAAGTGTGTTTCAGTTCCAGCGTCGAGTTCTCCTATGATTTATCGCTTTTTACGCTCCTGTTTTTTCTCCAGCGTTTGCGCCGGTTAACTTAAAGTTGGACGTGAGAGTTTTTTCCTCCCAGACACCTTCTGACCTCCTGATAATCAGTAATTATGACGATGCTCGACTTCACTGTCGAGGGTCATCAGCCAAAAAAACTGCTGAAAACTCATTTTCCAGGCCGCTGTTGTCTTAAAGATACATATCAGTCAGCTCTTTACACCAGGATCATTATCCGCCTCCATGCGTAATTATGTTTAAATAATGATAGCAGCCTGAAACGTCCATCTTTGTCCTCTCTAACGCCGTCCTTTCGTCTCCTTCACTTTCATTTCATTGCTAAACTTCAGTTCTGGTTCATTAGCAGTTTTAAAAGAGAGAATCTTGACTGTGGTTTGGGAGTTTGACTTTCTAAAAGCCTCAGCTTTGCCTCGGGCACTTCTTTTCCTCTACCCATTTTTTTTTTTGTTCTCTTTAATTTGAATTGTGGCTCCCTTGTTTGTTCCCCTCTTGTTCAACCTACAGTGCTACAGTTGTACAGTCTGTACCAACCTATTGTACAACCAGATCTGCTGTGTCACCTCTCTTCATGTCCTCACTGTCTCTTTATTCTCTCTGCATTCATTTTTATGTCGTCAGGGTTGAAGTCGTGACCAGAGACAACAATTTGAATGAGTGACTGTAAATATAAATATATATGAAACATCATCTCGAGTCAGACTCCTGTGACCTTGTCCGTGTCCTCTGTCTTCCAGCATCCTGAGTTATAACCAGATCCGCTGCATCCCGGTTCATGCCTTCGACGGGCTCAAGGCGCTTCGCCTGCTGTGAGTAGCAAGCTTCATCTTCAAGTGCCGCAGTGGATTCAATATTCATACACTCCCCCCTTCGCTAGTTATAGTACTGAGCTAAATCAAAGTTTAATCACTCCCCCGGTGCCAGACCGAGTGCCATGTTAAGACCCAGGCACAGAATGAGTCACAGCGACCCGATCATTTGTTGTTTCAGGGTACTAAAAGAGATAAAAGTGACAATGTCTCATCTCCTCTTTAATACTCCCTCTCTCCCCCTCTCCTCTCTCCCCCTCTCTCTCTCTCTCTCTCTCTCTCTCCTCTCTCTCTCTCCCCCTCTCTCTCCCCCCTCTCTCTCTCCCTCTCTCTCTCTCTCTCTCCTCTCTCTCTCTCTCTCTCTCTCTCCCTCCTCTCTCTCTCTTTCTCTCTCTCTGTCTCCCTCCCTCTCTCGCCCAGTCTTGTGTTTGACGAATCGACCTTCAGCCTCTGTTTCTCTCAGTCATCCATCTGGTTGTCCACCCTCTGTCTCACAAGCCCACATGCACACACGCACGACACGCACATTAATATTGCTGTCGGACCATCCTCTGACACACACACACACACACACACACACACACACACACACTAACATACAGGTACCGTGTGCGACGCAGACGCCCGCGGCGCCGTCGTCGCTCAGTGACAGCAGCGTTTACTTTTGATTCTTAAATTGTAAGTTACGGTCGTCAGTTTAACCTCCGTGTATTAAATCACTCTGTGGTTAAAGAGTAACTCGACACCCTCCTCCTCTCTGGTTACTGTTGTTGAGAATTCTCTTTATTGAATTTGTTGATTAGGTTTGGTTTTTCTTTTGTTTTTACATGTTTGAAATAAAAATCAGCCCAATCGCCAGAATAAATGTCAGCTGAGTACGTTTCTGCAAAACCTACGGATAAGTTAGAATTTAACTTTTCTTTATGTTGCAGCGTTTAGGTTTGTTTAGGCACAATGCTGTGCTTATGCTCTGGTTAGGTTTCGGCACACAAGCGACTTGGTTTGGATGAGGAAAAGTTCTCGGTTTGGCTTAAAGTTCTTGTTTTGATCGTCACAAAAGCAGTTTGAAATTTCCCCACATGTCCCTAAAGAATATCCAGTGGTAACATCACCACCATCACCTGCACCTCCTGATGTGATGATGACTTATAAGCATAATAATGTCCACATGACAAGTTGGGTGCAAATGTCAACCTCGGACACATCTGTTGATTTTGATGGTGTTAACTTTATATCCTGGCTGCTGGGCTGAGTGAAATATATGAATCAATCAAACGAGATTCAAAGCCTTCCAGAGCATGTTAAGTTACTCTTTAAGGTAATTTCTAGCATCTCTTAAAAGTTCTGTCTACTGAAAAGACAAAAATATTTTTGCACCTGAGCCCTGATATGCTGGAGCAGAGAGTCGAGTCTTTTCTACAGTTCCTCTGGATGATCAGCCCAGGAGGTCACAACAACGCCACGCTCGATATATCTTATTATTTATTTAATCCTCTAGGTGTTCGTTGTTGCTCGAGTTAGTTCCTCTCAAAAACAGGCCACTGATGTTGGTTATCCTGCAGGTCATGCTGCTACTTTTACTTTTTGCTCTATTGAATAGTATGTTGGAACAACTTCTACCTTGTGTGTTTTTTTTTTCTAACCTTGCATTATTCTCTGTAGACATTTCTTTGGCCACCATTGTTTGTTTGGAAAGAAAAAGCCAGTGTTGCGCCCTCGCAGCAGCCAGCTTTGTTTCTGGCCTTTTCTCTCCGTATCGACTGTATCTCCTCGCAGACTTTCACCTTGCAGAAGTTTAGCGATCGCTGTTTTTTTTTTTGTTTTTTTTTGTTTCTTCCCTCCTTTCTTCCTTTCATTTTAGTTGATGTTGCCGTGGGGACTGATCCCTCTCTGCCCCCGCATAGCAACTGGTTGCCAGGCAGCCATCACTGTCACTTCCTCATTACCCACAACCCCCTCTGGGCCAGCCTTTACGCGGGGGCTGTTAGACCACCGAACATAGATGCACAAACACACACACACACACACATGCACACATGCACGCAAACACATAAAACTGCACTCGTACACACACACACACACACACAGGCACACACTCTGGTACACACTGACCTGAACGTTCACACACTGAATTATGCACACAAACACACACACACACACACACACACACACGCACACACTTTTCCAATAGTGGCAGTTTGATAGCTGTCCCCTGCTACAGCCCTTCGCTCTAATGGAATGTGAACTTATATCCAGCAGGCAACACACTCAGATGGCGAGACAAACTCAGATTGCGAGACACAAAGGACACACACACACACACACGCGCACACACACACACACACACTGCAGTCTGCGAGCCTTGGAGACAAAAGTTTCAGACACACACTTCTGAACACACACACACACTCGCACACATGCAAAGAAAACCCAAAGGCACAAAACAGAAACGCACACGCTCCCACCGATACACATCACAGCCTGCAGTTTGTCCCTGTGTCTCACACACACACACACACACACACACACACACACACGCACACACGTACACACGCACACACACACTGTAGTCTGCCAGATGACCATATGAGACAGTTTATATTCCATTCAGAGACCAGGACAAGCTTTATTGCCCAACAATGAAAATAAGCTTTCTGTTTATTTTGTGTTATTCTTTTATAAATATTTTATTTATTTTCCATTATGGAAGGGGATGATGGTGCGTCTGCAGCTGAGGAACCACAAATAATTTAAATAATTTAGCGTGCAGCTAGTCAGGGTGTGTGTATTAGTTTAGCTGAAAATCACGTATCAGGCAGCCGGGCTGTCGATTTCATTTACATCTGATGTGGATGTGAAGCAGCAGGCTTGTTTAGATACGTCGTGTACAATTAGTTGTCATCTATAGACAGACCTTTAATAAAGTGTAGACCAGTCAGTTCATGCCAGCAGCTGTAGAGAGTACAGTTGTAGTATAAGATAAGATAAGATAAGATAAGATGTACCTATATCGGAAACAAACAGCGTGTAAACAACAACATAAAGTGGCAGCGCGAGAAAGATAGAAAATCTACTCAAATAAGTACAATAAAGTAGAATAGAAAATGCTGCACACTCTATAAAAAAAGAAAATCTGTGTGAACTAACCTGTACAAGAAGTAAAAGTAAGGACACCATGGCCTAAAAATACTCCTATATAAATCTATAATTCAAAATGTTACTTCAGTAAAAGCAGAGAAGTATTACGACAGCTTTCTTTTTTCAAACTTATTTTTATCTCTTGGCCCAGATACAGTGGGCAGGGACACCAGAACATGTATCTTCTCCAGGGGGAGGAGAGACACGCGTTACGGTTAGAATAAAGATCTATGTAACACTCGTTTAACTACCATTTATTAGTGAAGGTGAATATAAAGTGTCACCAGGTGAACGGCGTTACGAGCATTAGTTTGGAGTTCCTGTCCTTGCTGCTAAAAGTGAGATTACACAGAAACACCGAACACTTCATCTAATTAATTAACTTCACATTAAAATTAACTGCAGGTCAGAAGAAGAGACCTCTCGACTTTGTGAGGAGGTCAGTTTGGCGTTTTAATATTCATAGACGCTCTTTTTGTTCCCTCTCTTTGTCTCTCCTGCAGCACTCTCCATGGTAACGACCTCTCAACCATACCTGAAGGAGCGTTCAACCACCTCACCGCTCTGTCCCACCTGTGAGTGCAGCACCATATATCTGTATGTGTGTTTAAGTGTTGTGGATTCGACTTGTAATAATGTGTGTGTGTGTGTCTGCAGGGCTCTCGGCGCTAACCCCCTGTACTGTAACTGTGACCTGCGCTGGCTCTCTCAGTGGGTGAAGGCCGGCTTCAAAGAGCCCGGTAAGAAGAAAAAAAAACACAATCCTGCATCCGAGTTTTGCATTTTCCTGTTCTGCACATCTCACACTGTGTTAAAGGGATATTCCGGTGTGAATTTAATCCATGGTCTAAATCACCGTGAAACTGTGTTAGACTCCCTCTCGAGAGATCAAGTTTGCAGACTGCTAGCTAACGTAGCTTTAGCATCCTAAGAAACGACCACATGACAACAATACACTGCAGTAAATGGATCCAAATATAAACCGCCACCAAAAAGCCACAAATAATGCTCAGAACAGCACCAAACTTCAGCAACAGTACAAATAGGGTCTCAGCACATAGTCCGGGGCGTCTAACCTCCGCTAGCTTAGCTGGATTTCTACTGAAAAGCTGACTAAATTTACCACTCTTCTGCAGAAGCTTCCTGTTGACGGGAAGTCCCGACGAGTCGATTACCGAGTGCAGTAGAGTTCCGCGGCTCATGGATGAAAATGTGTGATTATGACTCCATGGAAAAGCAATCAAAGTTAATATGTGTCTTACCTGCCAGTTTATAACAGTTATTATCGAGAGCGGACAGGGAAAAGAACGGAATTGAGCATTTCTAACCGCACTCGGTAATCGTCGAGTCGGGACTTCCCCGACCCGGAAGCTGATGGAGGAGAGTTGAAATCTGTTTTTAGCTTCACAATAGAAATCCAGCTAAGCTAACGGAGGTTAGATGCCCCGGACTATGTGCTGAGACCCTATTTGTACTGTTGCTGAAGTTTGGTGCTGTTCTGAGCATTATTTGTGGCTTTTTGGTGGCGGTTTATATTTGGATCCATTTACTGCAGTGTATTGTTGTCGTGCGGTCGTTTCTGAGGTTGATAAAACTCCGTAAATTAGCGGTCTGCTAACTTGATCTCTCGAGAGGGAGTCTAACACAGTTTCACGGTGATTTTGACCATGGATTAAACTTACACCGGAATATCCCTTTAAAGAGACGATGCTTGTTGATGTCAACTAAGTGTCGCTTCTGCAGGCATCGCTCGTTGCACCGGACCTCCCGACATGGCCGACAGACTGCTGCTCACGACGCCTCTCAACAGGTTCCAGTGTAAAGGTGAGCGGTCTCGTCTTTATTCCGCTCACAGCCACAGTACATCCTTATTATTTGTACATACGTATCGGTGTCGACCCGTGCTCGGCGCCGGGGTTAATGCCTGGATTCAGAGAGATTAGCGCGCTGGAAGAGAGCAACAAGTGGCGGCAAGAATCACGTCAAATTCAATTATACTGACGGTGAATCGGTTCTGACTCGTTCTGCCTCACCTGAGCAGTTGCAGTCTGTCTCCTACATCTCTGTCACATTATCCCAGCAAAGTCCAGATGTAAAGATGTTTGATCCTCCGTCTAGTTTAGATTGTTGAAGTATTTTATCCCCGTGACCTTGCAGCGTCTACAATTGTCCGGCTTTGCTTCCCTTCCGCTGGTCTGGGTCTTGTCTTCGTGCAGTCTGCTGGCAGCTGGTGTTAGTTGAGGACGGCTGCCAGCGGTTTTATATTTACATGATCGTGTGATTTGCAGAAATAGATGGTGAATGCAGACGTCTGACACCAAGAGGGGCTCTGAGTTCGAACGCAACTCAGCGGACTAAGTGGTCTTTCTGGGTGTTCTGGTTTTCTTCCAGATTCTGAAAACTAACATATCAAACACTGTTATTTAAAGTGGTGTGTGAGGCTGTTTGTGCTATTGGATGTGTTTCAGAGGATTTCTTCATGTTCATAGATAAAGAGGGGACAAAAATACTCTTCCCTTCGGTTGTATTTCACTCTCAGATAACAGAGTGCAGGAGCAGCTGACCTTTAACTTTACCTGCCCCGGGACTCCACTTCTATCAAACCATTACACTCCATCAAAGAGTCTCTTCCTCTTCCTGCTTCCTGCCCGCTAAAACAAATCACATTTATTGGTCTCCGAAGCTCTTATTGTGCTTATCCTGTAATGCTCTCTCTCTGTGTGCGAGCACCTTACAGCGCAATATGACTAAATACCTTCTGTTCTCTTTCCCAGGTCCGGTAGATATCAGCCTGATGTCGAAGTGCGCCCCCTGCCTGGCAGCACCCTGCCAAAATAACGGCACCTGCGTGTCCGACGCCACTGGATCGTACCACTGCACCTGTCCGTATGGATTCAAGGTGAGAGCGCGGATCACCTGAGGGTTCAGGTTGACACAAACTATTAAGATTTAAGAGCACCAATCAATGTTTCTTTTGAATTTGTGAGAGAAAAAACCTCAGAATGCTTTAACGCATCACTGCTCCACGTGTCGTGGTCCTGGGCAAACTGAAGTCGGCTCTCGTTGTTGTGAATAATTGGATGTTGTGTTCCTCGGCTCTTCCATCGTCGGTGCCTTTTGTTGGGAATGTAACAGAGAGGGAACATGTCTTCTAGCACGTGTAGAAGGAGAGTAAACCAGTCTTTGAACCCTGACAGTGTTAGTAACGTGCAGTATCTCCTGATCCCTCGCCGCCCGATTCATGGAAGTGGCTCGATGTGTGAACGGCGTCCTATAGATTGACAGCCATGCCGCATAAGTCCGTGGTATTAGAAGTATTATCAGGCTTAGCTGCAGCCGCGCATGCATAATGCATCTACCTGTTCATCAATAGAGGAGCGATGACGGCGGCTCGCTGAACTGGCCGTATCGACTGCTCAAAGACAGACGGTGAAATAATTGTCGAGACCCCGGCATCAGGGGAGCCACGCAGGTCTACGAGTGGTCGGCCGGCTGATGTGTGGAACATGTGTGTGTGTGTGTGTGTGTGTGTGTGTGTGTTTGCTTTGTGTGCGGAGATCAGAGGGTTCAAGCGTCCGTGGGAGTTTGTGTATGAGTGTGAGTTGGCACTTTAAAGATACACTTATTTCCTCGTGTGCACACACGCACACACCTCATAACCTTTGAGCAGGACAAAGCCTTAATCTGGGTTTTAATTAAAACATCACTTGCCAAGGTCACAGGCTGGGAAACGGGGACTGTTGGCCGCGTGTGTGCGGGCGCATGTACATGTCTGTGTGCATGTTTTCCTTTCTCTGCCGGGAGTCGCCGGGACGACGTTAATTAAAATGTGTTAGAAGAATCAAAGGAGGAGCAGCGGAGAACAAAGGAGGCAGAGAGCGAAGGAGAGCGGAGAGAGAGGGAAACTTAAACTACAGCGGGAGAGAGGTGGACGTGTGAGGAAGGAATAATGCATGCAGCAGGAGAGAAGTTAATGTGTGAGAGAAAACATCTGATAGAGAGAGAGAGAGAGAGGGAGAGAACGAGGCGTAAACAAATGGCTACAATGAAAAGGAAAAGAGGGGAGGAAGTAATGAAGATGGATGGAAGGAGAACACGAGCAGAAACGTCCACGTCGCGGCTTTGATCGGAGGAAGTGGGCGTGTTGGCGGCCAAAGGTTCAGTGGTTTGAAATTAAAACTACAGCCACGGGGCTCGATGTGTGTGTGTGTGTGCGTGTGTGTGTGCGTGTGTGTGTGTGTGTGTTTACGTAGAAAGCCGAGGCAGAAGGTTGTACATGTGTGTGAAGACTCTCATACGTACATGCGTGTCGGCCGATGGATGTTTGCGGAGTTAAACAGAAATGAGAACTCATTGAGAAATTGGTCGGTTGAGAAATTGCTGTATCATTTTTTATTTATTTATTTGTTTGTTTTTAGAGTAAGCAGCCCAGAATCGATTTATTCAGCCCCTTCTATGTGTCTGCAGGCTATTTTCTTCCACCGCGGCTAAAATATTCAAAATTCTGCAGTCCGAAAGCAGAAAATTGGTTGTTAATCACGAGAGCGTAAAATAAAAAATAACCGCCTGCAAGCGGCGGAGGAAAAGGTTTGTTTTTAATGACAAATGTAAAAAACACCAACATATAGTATTAATGAAAGTGATGAAAAAAGTATAATTTTACATTTGGATCAACACTGAAGTAAAACTTTATTAATCCACTGTGATTTGATGAAGTAGATGTCACACAGTAGAACGTATACCTCCGCCGACAGTCAGTCAAGCCTCATCCAATATCAAACACCGTCAGTTTAAGGAGTGCAGTGTTGAGTATTTTCCTGGTTATCAAAAGTAAAGTTGTTCGTTTTGACTACCGAGCTACTTCGGCTCTGATGCTGCGTCTGTGAAGTAACTTGTAACTGAGATTATCCGAAAAAAAAACAAATGTGGAGTAAAAAGTGCAACAGTTACCTTCGAAATGTACAGAGTGAAAGTGGAAAGTAGCAGAAAATGGAAAATCTCAAGTGAAGTTCAAGTTCCTCGACATTATACTGAAGAATGATACTCGAGTACATGTCCTGAGTTACTTTGTCAGAAAGGAGGAAGCAGAATGTGATCCTGAGCCGGAGGGAGACAGATGTGCTGTGTCTCAGTTCAGAGTCTGCATCCTTCAGAGGAGCATTTGAAGGCTAATGACGTCACAACACGAAGGCTCCAGATGCTCCTTCTTTTACCTGTTTTTGGAGGATGCACCGCTACGATCCTTCGTGGTCTCACATATCCCAACACATCCTGTCTGTCTGTCTGTCTGTCTGTCTGATGTGTGTCTACTGTCTGTCTGTCTGTCACTCCCTCTCTCTTGGCCCAGCTGATTTTGGTTGCTAGGTGACAGCTGGCAAGCGCCCGTAGCAACGGACTGTGAGGGAGCTGATTTGAGAGCAATTTCTGCCTCACATCGGGGACGTCAAACTAGTGCTATATAGTCAAAACCATACATGATATCTGATTTTTTTTTTCACGATCAAGCCAGAAAGGCCTTAAAGTAAACACTCATTAAGTTTTGTGGTCCTAGCTTCAGAAATGTGGAAATGGCAGCGAGTTAAAAAAGGGTGCAGTTTTGCAAATCCTCCTCCCGATTTACATTGGAGTGCATGGGACAGTTGGGACCTGCTCTTGACGGTTAGCGGTCGATAATTCAAAAACCGTAAATCCTACCGATAAAGTAGACACATCGGGAGAAAGAAGACAAGTGTGGCTACAACTCTGGAAAGTATCACTGTTTTTGAACCTAATTTGCGGCCAGGATCGTCATGGAAAGAGAAAATTTCTGAGCGAATTTTTGAGTGTCTCACCGTTCAAAAACTACACATCATAGGAAAAAAGTTCAAATACAACTCAAATACACAGGACTTGTGCCTACATTTTAAAGTTTGAATGGTGTTTCTAGGTGAATGTATGCCAGAGCAGGACATGTTTGAAAAACGTAGCAGATTTGGGACTTTTTTGACCTCATCCCATTCATTCCTTATGGGAAATATTTCACATCGCGTGGCGTAGATCGTCACTTTCGCGGGCCTGGGCGGCAGAAATCGTGACGTAAGGGTAAAACATCTGGTGACGCAACCAGGAAATGCTCCAAAGGTTGACGAGGTTAACAAGGTCTCTCTGAAGGACTCAGAGACCGCAAAGGCCGAGTCCTTCAGAGGACGCAGACCCTGAACTGAGACACAGGAGCTCCGAAGTGATTTGAAAGCATCCGTGAGCCGTCCTGTCTTTGTTTGAATAGTGAAATTATCTCTTGATGGAAAAACATCCAATATTCAATAATTCATTTCCTTCCTCTTTTCTCTCCTTCAGGGTCAGAACTGTGAAATACCCATCAACGCCTGCATCAGTTTCCCCTGCTCTAACGGAGGAACCTGCCACATTCAGCCCGGCCAGGAGGACCACTTCAGGTACGACGACGATCAACTTGTTAACTTTCTCTGAGACTTTCCCGGTGCAACAGATTTTTTTACGCTGCATGTAGGAGATTGAGAAGAGTCCAACAGTCCTTTAGGGAATCCTTTTTACGCTGTGGGTCAGATCTCATTGCTCCTTCCTGCCCCGCTGCTCCGCTCCATCAGTGGAGGCGTTTTATAAACTTCACCCTGTTTTCTCATCTTCAGGGAGAATTAACTCACTGTGCTCCCAGAAATATAGACAACGTGATTAGAGTGGACAGTCTCGCCTCACTGGGCGATGCATTACCCGAGATAGAGGCTCACTTTGACCTCATGATGTGTTTTTTAACTGCCCGTGTGCCTGTGTGTGTGTGTGTGTGTGTGTGTGTGTGTGTGTGTGTGTGTGTGCCGGGGGGGTTAGACAGGAACAGAGGGGACTTCTGAGAGGAGGAAGCCCCCATTTGGTCTGCTCATTAAATCCTCGCGCCCTCTCTGACCTCCTCGCTCGCTTACAGGGATGTTTTAAACTTCTGTCAGTGTTTCTCAACTTGCAGAACTGAAAAGCAGCAGTATAGAATAAAAGTGTGATCCGTTTTCTATGTTTTAAAGTGTGTATGGACTTCATCTACAGCTCGGCTTCATCTGTAGCTGAGCTGTAGGACGCTGCTGATCGGGATCTTAGAAAATAAAAACAATAAACTGCAGTAGATTTATGCAGTGTTGACAGTTTTGCACACACAAAGCAGTGTAAGACTGAATACACGTCCAGTTAATCAAACTTTATTTATGCTCGGGAGATCGTTGACGGGTCATTTACAAAGACACTGAGTCAAACAGAACAGAGAAACAGGAAGAACGATAACCAGGAGATATCAAGACCACAACAGTCTGTGACAAATGTCAGACATTTAAGAATTTAAATGATAGAAATTATACTCTGTTACACGTCAAACTTTGCAGTTATGCCAAATGATGTAATAGATAAGATAAAGATAAGTTTGTTTAAACTGTGGAGAAATGAATTCACTCCATGATAACTCAGTAAGCAATAAAAAAGCATTTATAACATGTTTGCTATTTAAAAAGAAAAAGGAAAACTGATCTGATCTGAACTACTGTAGAAACACGATGCTGCAACATGACAGACTTCCTCAAGGTAACAGAAACATAACACTCTTTAATTATAAACTCTTTAAAAAGTCATTTTTGCATCTAATCCCAATAAACTGGACCTTTTTAAAAGCTGAAACAGAAGCAGAGAACCACAGCCGATAATCTACTCGACCCCGTTATTCATCTACATTCATCCAGGAGAACCGGAGCGCACTCGCTCGCTTCCTTCCAGGAACCTCCTGCTTCACATTCATCCAGTCTCACACATTCTCACCTGGGAGCTGCCCAACACAATCACAGTTTGACTCCCGGCTGCAGAGCTGCTCCGCTGGAGACGTCGGGGGTCGGCAGCCTCTCCGTGGCAGTTGTTGAGCTGGTGCAGGAGCTCAGACGTGCCGCTCACACCTCTGAGCCTCTGCTGCGTTTTTCCTTTTATTCCTCCACAATCCGACAGCTTGAAATACAGTAAATGTTTAGTAGAACTGTAAAAAGAAAAAATGTTGAATGTTTTATAGCCACAACCTGAAATATTAAACGCCGCGCTCCCCTCGTCGCCTGTCGTCTCGTGACTAATCCCTTTTGGACCGAGACGCTAAATCGAATTTGGAATTCAGTGCAGAGACACAAAATGTAACTCTGGCTGTCGACCGCAGACCGAAAGTAATCAAGACGGCCTCCAATTGTTTAGAAGTAAAAATTCATTAAAAGCAGACTTTTAATTTGATACATTTTTAAGAAAACAGCCATTAAACTGAACCAAACCACATCATTAAATACACGATATTTTAAACTCTTTGAAGGGGCTCGAGGACGCAGCCTTGGAAGTGACATCGCTTCTATTAAAAACAATCAAATGCGAGTGCGAAATAATTATCCGCGCACAAACTAGCTTCTAAGATCATTGAGGGCATGCCCCTTTATTTACAATGCCATCGAGTTAAAGTGATATAAAAACATGCAAAACACAAACAGACACAAAAAATAAAAACCGGTCATTAAAAACAAGTTTATAAATGCAGTTCATAAAAGATACAAGATACAAAAAGAATTCAATTAAAACTGGATGGTTTATGGTCGCGGATTTACGTTCACCAAAGCAGTCTCAGAGTTAATCCTGAGGCTGCTTTGTAACGAGTTCCAGCGGGCTAATAAAACCAAATTACTAATTCAAGTAATCGTGTGCGAGCATGAGCGCCCGCCCGCCTGCCAGGGTCGCCGGCATCTGTCAGGAAACTCCGTCTGTGTCCCGGACTCGTGACAAACAGCCGCTCTGATTGAAACAATTGTTATAAATATCATAACCAGATCCGCCTCCTCCGCCAGCCCCTTAACGAGGCCTTTGCCCTTTGCGGAGCTTTGATGTGCGTCTGGCCTTTAACGTCCACGCGTGGTAATGCTATTAGGGCTCTCTTTACCCTTTACGGATCCTCTCTTAATGTTAATACCAACACAGGTAAAGAAACGCGTCCTCTGAGACACGCGGGGGAGAGACGGGCAGACCGGAGCCCTTTGACATTTTAACATGTTATATAATCAGCTGGGGATGTTCAGTAACTCCAATTAGCCTCGGTTCTTAGCAGGAACCCATTTGTCAAACTATATACTTTAAATGTCAGGACTGGGATTTGATTAGTGGAGCAGTGCTCTCTGACCCGGGTCGGTTCTGGCAGCGCTGCCCTCATTTGTATTTCTTTGTCTTCTGTTTCTCGTGGGAACATTTCATCGTCAACATTAGCTGCAGTTCATGTCTTTTGTTCCTTTTTCTTCTCGTTGTCTTTCTTTCGTGCAGTTTCTTTTATTGTTCCTCCTTCTCTTCTTCTTCTTCTTCTTCTCTCTATTTTATGTTTATGTAGACGAGCGACCACCTATAAACGTAACTGCACAAAAATGTAATTACACCTACAGCCAATACGGGTGAATTCATGATGTTTGTGCGTCTTCCTGTCAGGTTAGTTAGGCCGTTTTATATCTTGATTAGAGGCGACTTCTCTGTGATCCGATCAGCTTAAAGCCCGACAGTTCACACCTGGCGGTAAATGTGTCTCGACATGCACCTTGAATCTCTTTTCCCAGCTCCAAATATAAACCCAACATTACATAACTCAAACAAACGGTTACATTTTTTACACGAAGAAAGAAATATCTTCATTAGCAACTGTTGCCGAATTAAGATAAAGCCCCAAATAGTAAATCATTTGTTGCAGACAGCGTTTCACAAAGTGTCTCAAGTCTCAAAATGTAGATCTTTTCTCCACAGGCAACAAAAAGCATAATTTATTAGTAACTTCTTACTGTTTTGGTAAATGTAGTTATATAAACTTGGTGTAAAAGGTGGAAGCAGTTAAAACAGTGTGTTCATACAGCCGTTGGGAGGTACGACGCACTTTGGATGTGAAAACAAACTCATCACATATAAAGAAACATCTTAATGTTTGTATTTAATGCTGAATTTACCTGAAGGCACCTATGATTTAGAATTTCCTGTGGCCACACCACAAAGTTTGTCCAGTTTCTCCTTCTGCACACCAACTCTTAAAATCATGTGTATTCTTTATGGAGTCTGGAGATAACTGTGAACCACATGGAAATCACACAGCGTTTAATTGATTATGATCGTTGTTTGTGACATCAGCAAACACATGGACTGTTGTTGGCAGATTTTTTTGACCAGACCGCAGCTCAAAAAACAGCATTTTTGGACTTTATTTTGACGAGAAATTTGACTCTGATGTGTTCTTATTGTTCTGGGCCTGCTGGGTGTGTAAGTAGGCAAGCGGCTGCTAATATGTTAGTCACAACAATTTAATAAGCTCATTGTGTTGCAGGGGGCTTACTGTACTTTGTGTTTGGAGTCTTGGCTTTAAATTTAGCTTTTTTTGTTTGAGAAGCAGCAGACAGACAGACAGACAGACGGGGTGGGGGAAAGCAGTGAATATCATATATATGTGTGTGTGTGTGTGTGGGAAGAGGGAGTGAGTGAGATAAGTGTTAGCGTGAGAAAAGGTCTGTGAGGGCGTAACTTTAGATTAGAAAAGTCAAAGTGAGAAGTGAAACAAAAGAAACAGAGTGGGTTCTACAGGTGCAGAGGAGGACGGAGGACACACACCGTCTCCGGACCGAGTGTGTGTCGGTGTGGGTTGTTTTCTCACGTGTGCCTTACGTGTTAGGATGACCTTCGTTTTTAAATCCTCTTCACCCAAAAGCAACTTGACTCTAAAAAAATGTAAGAAGAAGAAGAAGAAGAAGGAGTCGTGGGAGAGGGCGAGCTGGTTATCAAACTCTGTGTGTGTGTGTGTGTGTAAAGGTGGATGCGTGTTTTTGAGTGCATGTGATCAACTGTGAGGAGTTAACCGGACCGAGATACGCAGGGTGGGAGGAAGAGAGAGGGAGAGATCAAGGGCTGGTGAGAAGAGAGGAGGAGGGCGAAATTAATCTGAAGATGGAGGAGGGAGGAAGATGAGCGGAGGGGAGGAGGAGGTGGAGGGAGACGCTTTGATAATTCCTTTAGAGTTGCTCAGGTGGGCGGTGGCCGACAGCGGTGGCATCAAATTAGGAAAAAAAAGTTTATCTCAGCATGTTTTGGTTTTTTTTCTCGGGTTCGGCTCTTGTGTTTTAGTTTGAAAGGTTCTGGTGTTCGTCAGAGAAACATCCTCCGACATGACGACACAAATCAAAAGGAGGATCGTCAGGGAGGGCTTGTGCGGGGCGGTAATAGTTTAAACCTTCAACAGTCGAGTTAAAATTTAATTTCTGCTATAAAATGAGGCATGAAGCGGCGTCTCTTGTCGGACCACTAAATATAGATGCGCTCTGGCTCCGGCGGTGTGTAAGAACCCGGACATGAAGCCCGCTAGAATACAGATTAAAGAGTTTTCGTTTAAAGCTCTTAAAGCAAGAATTTGAGGGCGAGCGAAGCCGAGCAGCTGATTGATTTTTCCTTCAGGTGGAGCGGCGCGAGTGTGTGTTTGTGTGATCCGATCCGGCCTTAAAACGTGCGTTGTGTTTGTGTCTCTGTGTGTGTGTGTGTGCAGCTGTGTGTGTCCGCCGGGCTTCGAGGGCCAACGCTGCGAGATGAACCCGGACGACTGCGAAGACAACGACTGCGAGAACAACTCCACCTGCATCGACGGCATCAACAACTACACCTGCGTCTGTCCGCCCAACTACACAGGTACACACACACACACACACACACACACACGTAATCTATTTCTACACTCGGTTCTTCCTGAAACCGGCGGGGTCACCAAGTCGCTCCACCGCCACACACAAAATCATATTTTCCACTTTACTGGATGGTAAGTTATAATGGACAGCCTCTCCGCAGTGACCTGAAACTGCTCCTGCAGGAGGGTGAAAGAGCAATCACACAAGAAGAGAGGGAGAGAGGGAGGGAGAGAGGGGAGAATGATGGAGAGACGGTAGAGAGGGAGCATGTTGCAGAGAGGGAAGGGAAAAGTAAACATGGCGGAGGGAAAAGGGTAAAGAGTGGGCTGATAAAGGGCAGCGAGCGAGCGAGCGAGGGAGGAGAGAAAGAGAGCAAGACGGAGCTGAACTGCTGACTGGGAAGTTAAGTTTTTCTATCTGTGACAGTGTCCTCTAAAACACACACACACACACACACACACACACACACACACACACACACACACACACACACACACAGCTGGTCCCCTTTGACACTGGATAACGGTCAATACCCACACACACACACACACACTCAGCCACACACACACCAGGTCATTATCGTTGTTGGCATACAGCTTCCTCTCACACTGCCAGCCACCTCACCACATACAGCTGTTGCACACACACACACACACACACACACACACACACACACACACACACACACACACACAGCTGGCTCCTTTGGCTCTGAAGCTCCACTCAGCTCGGTGAACCGGAGCGTAATCATCAGGTGTCACATTAAGAGGACAGTCCTTCGCTAGTTGCTCAGGCTCTTTCTCCAAACTCAGCAAGCCGGGACTGTCACGTCACATTTGCACCAGAGGGGAAGAAAAATACTCTTTTTTAAGAGCTGATATGAAGTTTTCTACTGACTTCAAAAAAGTCACGCTTTAAAGAAAAACAAATGAGCACGAGTCTGAGGGCGCCACACACACACACACACACACACACACACACACACGCTGTCTTGTAGGAGGTCACCAGAACAATCAGGGTTTGTTCTCATTCATCATTTGAACAACACATTTGAAGTGAAATGCAACTACAAGTGTTTGAAGTGAATCGTCACAGAACAAAGTGTCTGTGAAGGCGACATTCGGACCTGAAGATGATGCTGAGCAAAAACATCCGAGTCAACAAACTCAAATTAAATCTGGTCGGTGGTTTTATTGAGATATCTCGTTCTGGGGAAGATTATCTACAATAACGCAGATCGCACAAGCATTGATATTCACGTACAGCGATGGGTAAATCAATCCAAACATGTTTATGATCCTCAACAACCACAGTTAATTTCACGTTTATGAATTAATGTTGGCATCTTTAACTGAGTAACAGGAGTGTGAAACAGCCCGCCTATAGGAGCTCTCAGGCTGCGTTTCCACTGCAGGAACTTTCTCCAGGGACGAGGAAACTTTTGGAGGAGCTCCAGTGCATTTCCACCGCAGGGACCAGGGTCTAAAATTAACTTCCAGGGACGTTTTCCCACCCAGTCCTCCGCTCAGAGGGTGGAACGGAACACAGCGCTGAACATTTCTAATTGTTCAATACTTGCAAAACCTTCTTTTTTTTTTGGTTAGTTTATTGTTCCTTGAAAGGAAGAAAGCCTCAGTGGCACGTTTACATCATTCAAACATCAGCTGACTATTGTTTTGAAGTGGAGGAAGCTTTTTTGTTCCGTCACAGGTTCTTTGTGTCAAGACGCTGCGTTAGTCAAAGACTGAAGATTTTTAGGTACATTCGCTGCAGATCGTCATCTCTCAGCAGCTGCAGGCGTACTGACACTGTAGCTCAGAACAACATGAGTCTTAAAGCGACTTGAGAGAAGAGCGGGGGAGACAGACGAGGTGGAGGTGGAGGTGGAGGTGGAGATGGAGGTGGAGGTGGAGGTGGAGGTGGAGGCGGAGGTGGAGGTGGAGGTGGAGGCGGAGGTGGAGGTGGAGGCGGGGCGGCAGGATTAGATTAAAGCAGGCAGAGAACGATGGAAATGTACTTGACCTTTCTCAGTCCGCTCGTCCCTCATATGACCGATTTCAGCTACTGCTTTTACACACACTGTTAACTCCTCTCACCCTTTGAGCATATGAGTGTGTGTGTGTGTGTGTGTGTGTGTGTGTGTGTGTGTGTGTGCATCCTAGCCACTGTTGCACAGCCTATTAACCCTCTTCTCCATCAACTCTGAGAAAAAGCTGATAATGCTCTTCCTTCTGAGTGTGTGTGTGTGTGTGTGTGTGTGTGTGTGTGTGTAGGTGTGTGTGTGTGTGTGTGTGCGTGAGGGCTTCTACTGCACATTATCTGAGGCCTTGAACAAGATAGACACATTTATAAATGTTCTTTTTCCACCCGCTTGTTTTCTTTCTCCTCCCCGTCATCTGAAGCTGACAGTGAACGTGTGAAAAGGTCGAAACTCCTCCGCCTCCTTTTTTTAAATATGTTCTGTCTTTCTCCTCCTTCATTTCCCAGCGTACTAACAACAATGACATCACACTCAAACCTTTTAATTACTAAAGATGCAAATGTTGTCATTTCGCTCTCTGTCACCAGGCGACCTGTGCGAGGAGGTGGTCGACCCGTGTCTCCACGGATTCGATCCCTGTCAGCACGACTCAAAGTGCGTCCACGTCGGCCGCAGTTACAGGTGAGTGACAGCTACGGGGGGGGTCAGCACTTATAAGGGTCGGAGGTCACTGAGAGTGATGACAAAGTGACAGCAGGAGAGAGGACGAGGAGCTGAAAGCTGACTTTTGACTTTGTGAAAGAAGAAAGCAGACAAATACACAATCAGACAGACTCACACAAACACAGTCCGACTGAAACAGACTCACACACGACGACATTCAGTCCTGTGAGTTATATCCACATCTTCTTCTTCCAACATATGATTTTTCTCCCGTCATTATGTTGGTCGTCGTGTTAAACTTTGATCTTTTTATGTTTCTCTGTTTGAACCTTGAGATATTTTCTGTAACCTTTGAGCTTAAAGTCGAATAAGTAAGAATTTCAGCATGCTAACCAGCTAGCTCCACGTGGGTACGGCTTTGAAGCTCCAGCGCTAGCAGTGTAAACGCCAAAGGCTGCCTCGGTGCTCCAACTCCCAGCCTGGACTGCTAACTGCACGGCTAACTGAGCTAACTCGCTAACAGCGGCTACAGTTATGTAATTAGCAGTTATTCGGGTGATATGCTGCCACGTATTGTGAGAATGAATTCGACCTTTTTGTCATCAAACAAAGTTTAACTCCTCAAAAGTTTACATCCGTATGTTTCCTGGGCCATGGAGTGATCTTAAACAGCCTTAATACACACAAGTATAATAAATATAACAATACTTTCCTCTGAACATTTAATAATTGTATCCAATTGCCTCATTTTCTAATAAACTAAAATCTACATTTTCTCTCTTAGAACGGCTCAATTGCTGCCCGTTGGTTTAGCAACAGCGGCAGCAAATAGCTTACGAGCGTCTTATTTACATTTACACACACACACAGTTGGATGTTAACAGTGAGAACAAAGCTCGGTGAGAAACTTGTTGCTT
Source organism: Sparus aurata (assembly GCF_900880675.1). Classification (NCBI taxonomy): domain Eukaryota; kingdom Metazoa; phylum Chordata; class Actinopteri; order Spariformes; family Sparidae; genus Sparus; species Sparus aurata. Next base: position 33,237,535 of record NC_044204.1, on the reverse strand, counting down.
CTAAAAACACGAGCTTATTACTGAAAGCTGTCGCCTGTTTGAGCTGTCGAGCATCTGCGGTCGTGAGGCCGAGCTGGTCGCCAACACACACACTAATCCCGTCCATATTTTCCGTGTTGCTCCAGGTGCGAGTGTTTACCGGGCTACGTGGGCCAACACTGCGAGCAGGACTATAATGATTGTCTGGAGAATAAGTGTCAACATGGAGCGGAGTGCGTGGACGCCGTCAACGGCTATACCTGCGTCTGCAAGCAAAGTTTCAGGTGAGAGTCGCGAACACACATCTTCAGGAAGCCGGCTCGAACAGACACGAGCGCCGCGCCGCGACGCACCGCGGGGCCAGACGGGGAGGAGGTACAGATGGCGCCTCATAATCAGACACTTGACTGTCTGGACCCACTGTGTGCTCGTGTGTGTGTGTGTGTGTGCAGCAGATGCAGCTCCATGTGGTTAATTATAGCAAAGACTGTTGGCATGAGAGAAACAAATTCATCACAAGGGACAGAGACAGAGAGAGAGAGAGAGAGAGGAAGTGATGGCAGGAAAGAAACAGAAAAAGGAGAGAGACGGCAGAAGAGAGACGGATCCTGTGTGGGAGTTCATCTCCTTCAGGATTTCTACCTTTTCCAGCTTCAAACATGTGATACCCAAATGAAATGCAAAGAGGAAGTACCAAACAAGTTTTATCAGGGGAAGCAGACACAGCAAATCACCCCATTAAAGCTCCATGAATAAGTTATCTCCTGTTTAATCTGCTCCTCCCTCCAGCGGGCTGTTCTGCGAGAACCCTCCGCCAATGATCCTGCTGCAGACCAGCCCCTGCGACCAATCCGACTGCCAGAACGGCGCCCAGTGCCTGGTGGTTGCTGGGGAGCCCGTCTGCCGCTGCATGCCCAGTTTCTACGGCAGCAAATGTGACAAGATGGCCACCGTTCACTTCCTGGGCAGAGACGGATTCGTGGAGCTGCCGGGCGCGAAGCTCCGGCCCACGGCGCACATTTCATTACAGGTACGGTCGACCTTTAACCTTTAACCCCTGCTGACGCTTTCAAACACAGAAATTGTTCCTGCTCACCCCGTCCTGTCCTGTCACGTGTGTCGACCTTTGAAAGTGCAGAAGCCGTATTCTGCTGCGCTACATGGAAAAACATTTTCGGGGCCGCTTGAAACGGAGACGTGAGCGCCGAAATCAAGCCTATAGAGTTGCACGACTTAGTGCCGACAAAGCAAAGCAAACATCTGCTGCACCCTCTGTTTCCATCGCACACTGAGCTCTCCTGCTCGTGCACACACACACACACACACACACACACACACACACTCATTCACACAGAATATACGTTTTGGACACCTGAGAGTTTAAATCCTAACAGAGACATATTTTCCTCCCCTTTTTTTTTGGAAATAGGAGCGCAAAGTGGGCGAAAGAGAAACAAGAAACGGAGCGATCTAATTGATATTTACCACCTGTTTGGATCTGTGTGAGCGTGCGTGTGTGTGTGTGTGTGTGTGTGTGTGTGTGAGCGTGCATGTGCTTCTACATCCCTGCCAAGAGCTTTCAATGTCATTGCCAAGGCTGTTTAAACTCTACCAAGAGGCCCTGACTGAGAGGCAAGAGAGAGAAAATAAAAAAAAGAGAATGAAAGGGCCGCAGCACTTCATAAATCACTGGATGTTTTTTTCTCTTTCTCTTTAACACTTTTCGCCCTTTTTCTTTCAGTCTGCTCCCACTTCTCTATAGCTCTCGTTCTTCAGCCCCCTTACTCTCCCTCTCTGTCTCCCACTCTCCCTTTCTTCCTTTACATTTCTCCCTCCCTCTCTCCTCTCGGCCTGCCTCGATCTCCTCTTTTCTCCTCCAGCAGCTTGTTAGCAGGTGTTGACTTGGCCATGCTCCATTGAAGCCAAGAGTGTTAAGTGCTTGGCCCCTTGGCCCCATTTCCACTCGCTAGTTAGTTAGCGCTTAGCGGAGCACGCGAGCGAGTGTGACATGTCAAGTGTGTCTGCGTGAGAGGGAGGCGAGAGTGACCTCGTTTAGGGACGCCAGTGGCGGAAATTTACATTTTCTCCTCATTTTCACACCGCCGCGGATCAGAAGTCGATTTCATTTCTCATTGACTCGGAGCTGCGTCAACACACGATATCTGAACACTCGCTCGCAGCCAGTGAGGTGCTTCGCCAGGTCTTTAGAAAACCTGAGGGCAGAGCTGTGTGGATTTTTTTGCAATGCTGCAGCCAAAGGAGCGGATCACAGCAGCGCCTCAAACATCTCACCACTTCTTAAGCTTTTAAAAAGGAGCCACAAATGTTACAGCTGTTAGAAACAACCGGTGAATGATTATCTGCAGTAACGTAACAGCGGCTACAGACGCATTTAACACACTACGAGGAGTTTTTACCTGCTGATGTCACATTTTCTTTAACCAAGAACATCAGCAAGAAGATTTGGCTATTTACTTAATGTCTCTCTCGTGTAAAATAATGATTTGTGAAATTAAAATAGTTATTATAGTGGATGAACTGAGTCATGGCCTGGTGACAGAAGCTGCTCTGTAGTCTGGCGGTGCGGCAGTCAGCAGCAGAACCACTTTATCTATTTACTGTCATGAAGGAATAGCATTCGTATTAAGTGTTATATAACCAGTGTTGGGGAAACTACTTTGCAAGCGTAGCTTGTAAAACTACAGGTAGTTCCGCCTGGCAGTAGTTTGTAAAACTACTGCTAAAAAAAAAGTAGCTTTAGCAACTACTTATACTCATTATACTCATGTAACTCAGCGTTAAATAAATCAACATATGGTGTATGTGAAACAAAATATAATAGCCTACAAAAAAATCACATGCCAAAAGAAATATGCCTCTCAACTCGAGAGGAAAAAGTCGAAAAAAGTCAAAATGATTGTTGTTTTCGGCTTGCAGGGCTCACATGTGAACACGTAGGTCGTGTCTGTAGATGCATTTATATCCAACACGTACGTGCTCAGATATGTCCGTGGTTAGGCTGGCGTGTTCGGTGCACATCGGGGTAGCGGGAGGGTTGTCCATGACATGCTTGTGCCATATGAGCTCTGCCTTACTTGGCACAAAGACCCGCCCACTCTGTGAAGCATTTGAGTGCTGCCAAGGCGAGCCAATCAGAGGCAGCGTTCGCTTGGCATGTCACGACATGTTTCATGCCTTTTTTTAAAAGAAAGATAAAATAACATTTATATTATATAGGTCTTTTTCAAATAAAAAAAATAATGTTATTGGTCAGAATTGTAGTTTGTAAATTGAGTAGTTAAACTACAAAAAATGACCCAAAAAGTAGTTGAATTACTTGACGCAGCACAAAATATGAATGTAGTTTAACTACCAGCAAGTTACAGCAAATTGTCGTTAAGCTACGTAGTTCAACTACATGTAGTTTACGTCTCCCCAACACTGTATATAGCATATATAATAACAATTAGTTAGTTAGGTACTTTATTATCCATGTAGGGAAAATCTTTTTCATTAAAGTAAAATTTATTTGGCTTGAACATACAAAACAATTTAGTATTTGCCAATGAAAATATGAAGTTTTCACAGACTGTGCCTGTTTTATCTGTGTTGTAATATCTTGTTCTTTAACTCTCGCTGACGTCGCTCCAGGTGGCCACAGATAAAGACAACGGTATTCTGTTGTACAAGGAGGACCACGACCCGCTGGCGCTGGAGCTGTACCAGGGACACATCCGGCTCATCTACGACATCGCCAACTACCCGCCCACCACCGTGTACAGGTAGAACACACACCTTTATCATTTCGTTTAATTGCTTAGCATGCGCACTCGTTCATACTACATTCGTTTTAAGCGCTAAGTTTACAGTTCGTCTACAAAATCCAAGTTGTGTTGTGCTGGATTCAGATCCTTCAGGAGTTCAAGGTAGAAAGCTCTTAAACACACACTGAAAGGAAAGACGTGTGCAGAAGATGCTTTTGATCACAGCTCAGGTTCAGCATCGGTTAAAGATTTAAGCTACTGAACTGTAAAACACTTGCAAGATGTAATTATTACAGAGCTTCAAGGTTGTGCTTTAAACCCCGAATACAAAAAAAACACATTTAGACAAACTACATTTCCACGGCTTTTATATACAGTTCTTTAAAGAAGGCTCTGATTTGACCATGAACATATAAATTCACTGGCACGTAATCTTTCTTACGTCCACATTAAAGCGCACAAACACACCCAGAGACCGACACGTACGAGTGAAGTGAAACGCAACAGAAGTCGCTGCAGGTGAAACTTCAAACGGAGGAAACAAAAAGGCCTCATTCAGTGTGTTAGTCTGAGAGAAAAGCCTGTGGATATTATATCATCCACCACACTTACGGTTTCATAGGAATGGATATCGCCGCGGTAAGTTACGGTAACAGCAACGCCAATCCAGAAAAGGGAGGTGACGCTTCCAGTCGTTACTTATGAAATATACGCAGAGAAACAAACGTGTAGCAATTTGTGGCATTGCAAACAAACAGCACATGCAAGAAATGAAGGACAATCATTCGAAAGGTTAGCACACATTCACATAATCATTAGAGACACTGCCAGAGTTTTGAGTAACACAAGTCAAACTGTAAGTCAAAACCCAGCCTGGTTAAATCCACATCCACAAGATGTCAGGAGCCATTTGATGCAGTGAAAACTAAGAAAGCTATGATTATATGATTTGATGCAAGCCGGTCAGCTCGAACTCAGCGTTTAAACCATTTGTCAGAAGTGGAACCACCACGGTCAAAAAGCTTTGCCATATATTTAAAACATGTGTCCCTGTTTGACTTCAATAAGGCAGATAAACTTTTGGAGTTTTGTTGAGGCGATTTAAAAAAGAAGGCGGAGGGGTGATGGAGTTCTCTCAGCCCATAAAAAAGACTATTGGACATCATAATTCAAGAAAGCAACAAAAAAAATGTGGTCATGTGGCTTTTTTTTTTTTTTTTTTGCCGGAGCATAAAATGTAATAATCTCTATTGTGGTTACTTTTCTGACACACCTCACAAACCGCCATGAACAATAAGTGTTGTTTTCTGGTGGCATTTAGCATAATAAGAGAAAAACTGACTGAGATCTAGAACATAAAACACATTACCACGCAGCATTTCATGTCACTGACTGTCTCTGCATCGCCATTTTGCAGAAGCACAAAAAAAAACTGACCGGAGCATTAAAAGAGCTGAAGGTGTACGACAGAGAGAGAGAGAAAGAGAAAGAATAAGAAGAGAGACGAGATACGAAGGATTGCCTGACTTTACTTTAAAGCAGACGGTGAGAAAAGCGAGAGAGGGCCCGTGTTCATCTTCGTCTGGTGCTGATTGGCTCCTATTGATTCTGTCTGCTTCTCCGTCGTCGCTGTCTGTGGCAGGAAGAAAGAGGCAGAGAGAGAGATGTGAGAAGGATATATGATACGAGATCCGATACCACGCGTTGTCTGAAGGGATATTCAGTTTGAACGATGCATAAAACACTTGGTAACAAGTCATTTGCAAGACTACAGACGAGATGATTGACTGCCAGCCTCTTCATTTGGTTAGATATGGCCGGAATTTAAGTTTTAGAACATTGACGTTACGTATCGTGCTGCAGAGATGTTACTGAAGATAACGTGCTGACCCGTCCTGTCTTGTAAAAACGCTTTATACCAGCAGGAGGCAACAGTCCGAGAGCTCCCTGTAGTTTAATAAACTCACAAAATATTAGAAATTAAATACCCATACCTCTGCTTTCTGCACTAAACAGACAAACACGACCATACACTCGTTTCTGCTGAGTGGAGGCTGTGATCCGAGTTCATTTCTAACTGAGCCATGAGCTAACCAGCTAACGGTTGCTAGCTACAGCCAAGGACAGCTTGTAAAAAACAACAGCTGTTGGTTAAATATGTCGCCGAAGCTACCTTCAAAAATCTGGCCTCACTCTACAGAATACACCTTTAAGTCTGGATGGAAGATATGTGTAATAAAGTGAAGCATCACACTCGTTATTTGCGTTCCTGTTATACTTTATAACGAAGGGGAAATTGGTTTATGGCTACACGGCAGAGAGTGGGCGCTGCTCTGCCAGTCCAAACAGAGCTGAAGTTTCCAGAGTTCCCTGCAGTGGCAGATAATGGAAGGTGTTAAAATTCGGATGGAAAATAACTTCCAGCGTGAAGTCCGGCTCGGAAAGGACCGCGAAAAAAAAACCCCTCGAGTTGAAAAGGCACCAACAATACCACGGGTGTGAGACAGAGGCTACCAATCATCTTGACCGTGGTCTCATGTTTATGGTAATTACACCGAGGTATTATGCAGATAATGAAAATGCTTCTTGTGCTACTTTTGAATGATTGCAGCAGTCAGCGTAATAATGCCAGCTGCAAATCAAGGACACGACAGAGACAGATGTTGGTGTGAGTGAATGAATTAGGGGAGATAGAGATGGAGGGAAAGAAGTGAAAGAAGACGGAGAGAGGACAGAGGGAGAGAGCTTATTACTTTCTCGTTTACTCTCCAATCCTCTTTTCTTTATATTTCAATCAGCGGCTTTCTTAGCTTGTGACATATCGCCTTATGGTTTTGGCCGTTCTCTGTCCTATTGTCTCTGTGGATATAGAGAAGGTCGCAGGAGGAGGAGGAGGAGGAGGAGGAGGAGGAGGTGGAGGAGGAGGTACCGGTAGCCTCGCTGCTTCTGATGATAACATGCAGCGGGTTCATAATAAATTTGACTTTAGGATTAGCATGTTAGTTCATATTATAAATCCTGCAAGAAGCTGTGGGAAAAGAAAATTGAAGCCACAATTTACTTTGTCAGGGATAAGACTGTTTCTGCATCAGGTATCTCAATTATGATTCATTTGAACCTTCACTTCTTCTTTTTTTTTAATAGTTTCCGAAAGAAAAATCATGTTCCCACAGGAAAATGTGTATTTTACATTCTTCTGCTCGGCTTTGGCTTGTTCTGCAGGCGTTTTACTTTTCGGTTATAATTAGACGACTTTACATGTCTCCATGTATTTCCTTTCTTAAAGAATGCAGTGAATGGAGTCAAGCTTTTGATCAGATGTAATTAATACACGTCAATCAGGCAAACCCGACATTCAAGGGGAGAAATTAACAAGTCTTATCATGGTAGTAACAGTGTTTATGTGGAGGTGCCTTAGAGTGCATTCTGCTAATGGCCAGCAGGGGGCGATTTTATATAAGCTTATAAGAAAAATTACCCAATCACAGTTTCTTCTCCTACATTATGACGTTTATTTAAAGGGATATTCCGGTGTAAGTTTAATCCATGGTCTAAATCACCGTGAAACTGTGTTAGACTCCCTCTCGAGAGATCAAGTTAGCAGACCGCTAATTTACGGAGTTTTATCAACCTCAGAAACGACCGCACGACAACAACACACTGCAGTAAATGGATCCAAATATAAACCGCCACCAAAAAGCCACAAATAATGATCAGAACAGCACCAAACTTCAGCAACAGTACAAATAGGGTCTCAGCACATAGTCCGGGGCATCTAACCTCCGCTAGCTTAGCTGGATTTCTACTGAAAAGCTGACTAAATTTACCACTCTTCTGCAGCAGCTTCCTGTTGACGGGAAGTCCCGACGAGTCGATTACCGAGTGCAGTAGAGTTCCGCGGCTCATGGATGAAAATGTGTGATTATGACTCCATGGAAAAGCAATCAAAGTTCATATGTGTCTTACCTGCCAGTTTATAACAGTTATTATCGAGAGCGGACAGGGAAAAGAACGGAATTGAGCATTTCTAACCGCACTCGGTAATCGTCGGGTCGGGACTTCCCCGACCCGGAAGCTGATGGAGGAGAGTTGAAGTCTGTTTTTAGCTTCCCAATAGCTTCCCTAGCTAAGCTAGCGGAGGTTAGATGCCCCGGACTATGTGCTGAGACCCTATTTGTACTGTTGCTGAAGTTTGGTGCTGTTCTGAGCATTATTTGTGGCTTTTTGGTGGCGGTTTATATTTGGATCCATTTACTGCAGTGTATTGTTGTCGTGCGGTCGTTTCTGAGGTTGATAAAACTCCGTAAATTAGCGGTCTGCTAACTTCATCTCTCGAGAGGGAGTCTAACACAGTTTCACGGTGTGTTAGACCATGGATTAAACTTACACCAGAATATCCCTTTAATACATTATGGTCGCATTTAAAGTAAAACTGGTGCTAAAGCCACGACCATGACGTGTCATCGGGTTCTCAGTCAGATCCAATCAGCAGCTCCTCCCAGCTTGTCCAAATATGGTCACCTGTGGTTCCGACAAGCCGGTGACAACCGTAATAATCTACAAGCACATAGAAATATTTTAGTTGCTTTTGTTGGAAGTCTTTGCATCTATTTTGTAGCTTCTTAAACTCGGACTAGCGACTTCCCGTCGTGGACTGTAGCATCGTCTCAGCAGCACATCGGGCGCCGGGTCTGTTTCGCGTCACATTGTGTTGGCAAATGTCTTCACTGACCTTTTGATAAACTGATGCATACAAACAGCTTAATTATAATAATAATGTGATGCTGTGTCGAGGCACGCAGGTGAATTTCTTTTTACCCCCCCAGCAGAGAGGCCAGAGCGCAGGGTCAGCTGTAGAGCCCCGGAGCTGTTAGAGACCGCGACCTGCTCAAGGACACTTCAGCAGGGAGGATATATTCTGAAGAGGTCACTTGGGGTAGAAACACAGTTTTTGTTGGCCATGACAACAGCTTGCCACCCGCTCCAGTTAGCTGTTTTGTGCCGTCTGTGCACTTTCCATTACTGCGGCGGGATTCTGTTTCTCCACATGAATGAGATCGGTTTGTAATCTGGGTGGGTGGAAGTGTACGGACCACTTACCCACAATATGACCTTAGCAGAGATTGCGCTCATGTTCATTATACGTGACACACTGTGAAAGGCGAGGAGAGGACAAGAGGAAGGGATGGTCAGAGCGGAAGGAAGAATCGAATGAAAGAATGGAAACGATTGGGTAAATCTAATTAGCTTCTGGCGCGGATGGGGAGGGGCGGAGGCAGGGGTGAAAAGGTCGAGTAGGAAAAGAGAGGAGGACAGTCAGATGGACGTATGGATGTATAAAAAAAAAGAAAGATTGATCAGTTGAGAGGCAGACTTTGATGGAGAGATAGCCAGAAAAGACAGATGGAAGGACTGATGCTGGAAGGGAGGGCGTGTGTGAATTAGCAGACAACGCAATAAATAGATAACCGGGAAGAACAGGTCGCCCGCCAGAGGAGAGGACGGGAGGGGCAGAAAACAGACGGGCAGAAACAGTCGAAATGAAAAGACCGTGAAACCCGGTTGAACAGCAGGATGGATGGGAGAGGAGTGAGGGATGACAGAGGGACGGAGTGAGAGACGGGGGAAGAGAAGAGGGGAAAAGTAAACCGCAGAGTGAGTCAGGGAATTATCCCTGTCTGGTCGCGTTAACTTGACACGGGCCACGCCTGGGAGGGTAGACAGACGGACAGACAGAGAGAGGGAGTGCATGAAAAAAACTGAGTATCAGAGAGAAGAAAGTGCAAAAGAGAGACAGATGAAGACGGAGAGGGATGTACAGCAGTGTGGAAAAGGAAAGATTGAATAAGAGATGCAGAGAGCGTTCAGCAGAAAAGAGGCCGGGGGGGGGGAAAAAAGAGGGTAACACGAGAAAGTCGAGAAGGATGACAACAAGAAAAATGACCGATTAAGAGTGAGCGAGAGAAACGGAGATCCATAGAATCCAATTCACGATGCTAAGCACTAAGTAAACACTGTCTCTGTGTTATGTTTAGCATTAGCAGTCTGGAGGGAGACGGGGCCCAGCTCCAGGCTCGCGGCTCGTTCTGACCGCAAGCGGCTCATGCAGCCCTTTGTACGTGCCATCTTTTGATTGCACGAATCTGAGCATTGCAAACGGTCTATCTTATCTGCCCTAATTTGGAAAAACATCACAAACTTGACTCGAACCACATGGCCAGGCAGGCACAGCGGAGCGTCCTGCCACCATTCAGCTGATACTGTCCAGAATGGCGTAACCGTTTAACCACCGCAGTCTGAGCACAGCGATTCTGGCAGATCTGGAACATGGCACCGTCCATACAGTTACTGCGGTCGTACGACTGAGGGCCAGGGAGCGCTGCCAGTCCCCGGGATGTTTCTGAACGATCCCTGGGTCGGTTATCTTGTGCAGAAACCAGAGAGCCGGGGAGGGCAAGCGCGCTCGAGCCAGGTTTTTTTTTTTTTTTTGATGACGAGCTGAAATGTAGCAGCCGAGGCCAGACCAAGACACACTTGTGTCAAGCTAATTCTGGTTAAATGATAAATCACGAGTCGCTGCAGTTTTAACAGTTACAATTTGGCTTTCAGATGCCAATTTTATCGTGGTTGGAAACCGAAGAGTTTAGGTCAAGTTTGTTCTATAAAAGAAACGGGTGGAGCGGGTCGGAGAGGAGGTCCGGAGCAGAATCTAGACCCGCTGAGCGCCGTGCACGGACACACACAAGCGCACAGAAAGAATGCAAAGATAAACGATGTATGGGCGTACACCTATCGGACGCACGCACGTCTGCTCGGACGACATCTGGACGGGAGGTACAACCCCCGCTGAAACACAGAAATTGGATTAGAAGATAGAGAGCGATGAATCTCAGCAGGCTGGACGGGAAGATGTAAAGCAGGAAGGCCGAGGGAATGATAATGAAAATAAAAGCATGCAGGAGAAGCAGACAAGTGGCTGAGCTTTGGATCTGTAGAGAACAAGAAGAAGGCGGAGAGAGAAAGTCCTTCGCTGTGGCCTCATCAGCAGCAGAGGGAAGCTGGTTATGCATGCTCAATGTTTCATGAACGTGCGTGTGAGGCGAGAGGTGTGTGTGAGGTGCGTTTGGTTTATATTAATGCGCTGCCCTTTGCTCACGCCGCACTGACCTTCCCGTCAGGTCAGAGAGAGCACAACTACTGTTATATATCAGCGAGCAGCCGAGGAGGAGGAGATGATAAAGATAAAGGAAGAGATGGAGTGATGGATGGCTGAGTGGACAGAAGGGGGACAGAAGTAGGATGAGGAGGGGCGATGATGGATAATTAGACAGAAGAAGATGGAAAGGGATGCAGAGAAAGAGGGAGGGGAGGAGGAAGACAGGATGTGAGGACAACGCTGATTACAAACACAAATAATCCACGTTTTTGGGTCAGTTGTCGAAATGGACGGGAAGCCAGTGAGGGATCACGTGCCCCAAACAAGAAGGTCTTGACCCCCGAGGACACGATGTCGGTTGGTGTTGAAGGATTTAGGATCTGAGAGATGTTGTCCACCTCAACATGCCCTCAAAGAAGACTCTCCAAACTTCACAGTAAAACCAGGCTGAAGGGAAACTATCCAGAAAGTGAATTAAAACGAGTTACAGATCCAAAGACACTCAGGAGACGTTAGGTTCACCTTTGAGTTTAATGGTTTTTTTGACAGAAGCACTGACAGATTGAATCAACACACGTCCAGCGTAACATGTTTCGGTTTCTAATACATCGTACAGGCGTTCCTTTAATTGTGTCCAACCTCATTTATTGATCACACATGGACACAGTCGATGTTTGGCATCTTAAAAAGAAAGCAACAGCATTCATTCATGCTCAGACTGTCACGTTCATGCAACTCCTACGTGTAGTTTCTTTTCAGATATCAAGTCTTACAAACTGATCTCATCCCCTGATTGAAACGAGTAGAAGTGACTGAATGTCTGACCTGAATCTTCTTTTTTAAAAACCACAGCGCTGCGGTCAAAGCAGACAATCAGACGATCCTTGAACATTATAGTTTTTAAACGCTCAGAGGCATTTCAAACGTCTCAACGCTGAAACCTCAAAGGAGCGCTCGTCCCCTGAAAGTCTACATCAGAAAAAAAAGGCACCGAATCCTGAAAAGTACAAATTCCTTCTGAACCGGAGCGGCCCGGTTTAATGAAAGCTGGAGAAGCGAAGGAAAGAAAAACAGCGAAGGCGCTCGCCGCTCAGCAGCTGCAGTCTCAGCGGCGACTAATTGAGGTTACCACGGCAATATGGGAGTGGGATGCCTGTCTGCTGAACATCACTTTAATCAGATCGGGCTGCTAAACACACATGCACACAAACACGTACACAACCCGACACGCATGGAGGACACGCAGACGCACATGTAGTGAAACACAACACACAAAAACATGCGAGTTCGCAAACACACAAGGTTCACTGTCAAACACACTTATGCATGCGCTTACACACACACACAGAAACACACACACACACACACACTGTAAATGTGGTTTCGAAGCATTGAAAGTAAATGATAGCAGCGCCTAATTAGATTTTACAGTGTAAGTGGATCTGCAGCGTTGTTCCAGATCCAAATATTCTGTTCAGTTTGAGATTCAGTCACTGACCTGTAATTACTGCTGGACTTGTGTTTGATTCAGTTATATTATTAAGAAAAAAAAGCCAGTTTTTGGTTTTTAGGAAGTTCTTTTTTAGTGAAGTTTGTGTGTGTGTGTGTGTGTGTGTGTTCGTTCAGCGTGTGTTTGACTCCGGACTGACAGGAAATTGACGTCCCTTGTGGGTTTGGTTCGAACACAATGAGAGTAAGAGAGAGCGAGGCAGTTGAAATCTGCTTCGGCTGTGTGTTTGTTTTTATTGAATTCCATAATGGGCTTCTTTTTTTCCACCGATGCACGGGGGCCAACGGGGCCGACTTCAAACAACCTGAAATACAAACCTAAGTAGGCGCACGCACACAGAACAACATGCAGACTTTAACAATGCGTGTATTGATCAGGAAAAGAAGTGGAAGTGCTCCTGACACACGGAGGCGAAGTGCTGTTTGCTTAAGAACCAGAGCAGAGATATGGCGCGTGCACTCACGATTGGATCTCGTCTCGTTTTGCAACCAGAATAAATGTTAAAGCTACGAGTAAGTTTCTGCAAAACCACAAATAAGTTCAAGTTTAAAGTTTCTTCATGTTGCTCTCTTGTGTTTGTTTGGATTGAATGTCCTATTTCTCTCTCGTCACGACGACGCGCCGATGGTCCGCTTAGGTTTAGGTACAAAAAACAATTCGTTGGGGTTAGAAAAACAGAGTGGTTTGGCTTAAAATACCTGTTTTGGTTGAGACACCTGACACACACACACACACACACACTCTCTCTCTCCTGCATATGCTCGGACATCAGAATCTCCGACCTTTAGTCGTCTACTGCCACCCGGTGGAGCTCCGTCGTCGCAGCAGACTCACTGTGCGTCTCAAAACGAGCGAGTGAATCTGAAACCTGCACACAAAATCAGTTTGACAATTTCTTCGGCTGTGTGAGCGTCTTATTGAACTTTCCAGACACTTGAACAGATTTAAAAAAGCGGGATGAAGTGCCGGTAGAACGAAAAGCGGAGAAGCCTCAGAAGAGTTTGAGGAGTTGTAGCAGCCGTTGTCAGGGAGAGGAGAGGAGAGGAGGAGATGACAGGAGTGAGGAGGTGAGGGAAGAAACAGAAGAGAAGAAGAAGAAGAAGAAGACGTTTAAAGACAAGAACAACGTGAAGAGTGAGATAGAGAGCTAATCTTTCAGGCTAGCGGACCGTCACTTCTGCTGGGTTGCAGCAGGCCTGTTTGAGATCGTTATTAAATTACACGGCTCCTAATGGAAACCATGTATGTGTCTGCGTTGGGTCTCGGGTGAAGCAGGAGCTCCTATTTTAGAAAAACCGCCGGCTAAATGCTGAAGTGCAGGAGAGCAGTATGTTTTCTTTAGCCTGGTTGATCACACAAGTGGCTTCACTGCTCATCTCTCCCATCTCGGCACGGATCCAAAATGTCGGATGTTTCCTTTTTGGTGTCATAAAGTTCTTACAAAGATTGTATTTTTCACGTTCCTCCTCTTTCCTGTTCTGGATTTTGTTTGTTTTCTCCATTTCTCGTGCTCCGTCTCCTTCCTCGTATTGTTCTACGTCTTCACCGTCCCGACCATAATCTCTTTCTCCATCTCTTTAATCACCATTATCTCTTTTCCTCTTCTTCTAATGTTACTGCAGCTGCTCCGCTCCCTTGTTTTTTTTTTCTTCTTTTGCACGGTCAGCACTTTGTAGGGAAAGTCACGCTGGCCCGCCTCCAGAACTCACAAGCTCCCGCACCATTGGCTGTTAATGTAACATCACTGTAATCTGAGCGCTTTATAAACAGCTGTCAATCAAAGCTGACTTGAGGCTCCTTAGCTAGTTAGCCGATGAGCGGCGGCAGACAAAGGGATGTATTGTCTTGATGTTTAAGCGGCGGGAGTCTGGAGCAGACCGCCGTCGGGGGGAAAAAAGAAAAAAAGAGCGGCTTCACTTGTTCTTTTGTGTTTTTTGATGTTCTGCTCGTTTTCTCCGCGTTCGGGGGAGGAAGAACTTGGGTGAACGGAGGCACAGTCAACTTTACCAACCCCGCTGTCCCACCTCTCTTTTCCCCCTCCGTCTCTCGCGCTCTCTCCCTCTCTCGGCTGGGCCAAACCACTGTCTCTATAGCTGTTTGTCTCCCCTCCAGCAAAAACCGTTTAGTGGGGAATCTCATGCACACACGATCACACACGCTGTCTTCCCCGGGTCAGACGCGGTGCAAAAGGTCGCGATCCCGGTCCGCTGCAGGCTCGTCTGCAGTGGAAACATTTATTTCCTCGAAAACATCTCGGCGCTGCAGTAAGAGCCTCTTTCTTTGACGCGAAGGGTCCAAACTGGTTGAGTCTGCCCATTTAATTATATAGTTTTTAGGTTGCTGCTGCACATCAGAATCAGACTCATCATGGGCCTCAACCCCCACGTTGGGAAACTGCGCCCGAGATCAAGGGCGCATTTTAATCCCCCCCCTTCAAAAGAAAACTGCATCGAGGATGTAATCAGTCTGTTTTCTGTCTGAGAATAACATTTCAACAAAGATTTCCCTAATTCCTCGATCATTTAGTTTGGTCGATTTGCAAACACAACAAAACAAAGACAAAAATGTTTGACTTGTAAAATGTCGGGAGTCTGTTTTGTGTCTCGCATTTCCAATTTGCTCTATCGTGTTTTTTTCCCCTAATTCTCCTGTCTGGTGTAGAATTCAACAGTAATTTATCATAATAGGAACCATACTGAAAATCCCCCCCTCCTCTGTTTCTGTGTGTGTGTGTGTTTGTTGCAGCGTGGAGTCGGTGAATGACGGGCTCTTCCACACGGTCGAGCTGTTGATCCAGAACCGCTCGCTGAGCCTGGTGGTGGATAACGGTGCCCCGAAGAGCCTGGGCAAGCTCGCACGTCAGCCCTCCGTCGACCACAACACCCAGCTTTACATAGGAGGTACACACACACACGCACACACACACACACACACACACACACAGATCAATCCTCGTTTTTAGACACATGTTCCAAACACACGGATGTTATTTCGCCTGCCCTTAACTTCCTTTTTGTGGTCGTGATGACATGTTTTCTATGCATGGGTACATACAAATACAGGCAGCCACATCATGCAAATGCACGCACACACACACACACACACACACACATACAAACACACACTCAAACACACACACTTACATGCTCACGAAATCGCAGCAAGGGATGTGGTGAGGAGATGAAGCTGTTTTTGTTCAAATTTTCCTCAAAACGGGGCAAAAAAAACACTCTTTTTTTTTTTTCTCAAGCTCTAGAAGGAAACACGATGTTATTGTGCAACAGTGAGAGCTGCAGTGCGATGCTGTATTATTGCTGGAACCCTGTGTTGTTTAATAAAAATCTACTAGGAATGAAGCAAGAGATGAGTGAAGTGTGTACAGTCACAGTAATCAGGCAATCCTTGTTTCAATTAGCTTCTCCTGTTTCTTCTCCTTCGTCTTTATCCGTAACTTCCTGCCTTGTTTCCCGTCTTGTTCCCAGGCGTTCCATCTCAGGTGGTGGCCTCAGGTCTGCGACCCGGCCCAGAACGTTCCCCTCAGGCTTTCAACGGCTGCATCCACAACGTCCGGATCAACGGCGAGGCTCAGGACCTGAGTTTCCGAGCGGCGGGAGGAGCGCAGCCTCAAGGGGTCGAGGCAAAGGTGATTAGATGGGGGAGATTCAAAAAGCACAAAAGCATCTTCCTGCTAAATAGCGATCGAACAATAACAGTGTTTCCTCTCTTTCTCGTTCCGTCACCAGGGTGATGCCGTTCGCGCTGGGTGTCACTCCTGCAGCGTGTGTGCTCAGGGCGCCTGCAGGGAGGGCGGAGAGACGGGGGTAACGTGTGATTGTCCTCCTGGACGCAGCGGGGCTCTGTGTGACCAGACGACGGCACCGAACCCCTGTCAGAACAGCAGGTGAGGCGAGGCAGCAGAGGAAGAAGAAGACGGCGACACGCTTTGTTGTTCCTCTTCATGAATATGTAGTTTTACTCACACGGGCACAAACAGGACCTGCACACATGCACTCAGTAAGGTATCAATCCATCTGTCAAATGTATGGAGCGATGTAGTCAGGTGGACTAAACATTTAGAGGTTCGGTGCCTTGCTCAGGGACACCTCTGCAGTACCCAGAAGGTAAACTGCATCTCTGCATTCCTACTAACTGGTCCTTGCTGGTCTTCCTGACCTTCCTCCAGTTTCCAGGCCACGTTCCAACAGACTGATCTATGTTCAGAAAATCACATGTAGCACTTAACCCTGCTAGTCGTCGCACAGTTACCCTGCAGATAGCTATGAAATATTAGATAAAGTGTAAATAAACAGCAACAATTCCAAAAAATTCCTGTGTCTTTATCTAAAAGGACTTGATGGTTACATGGTCACAAAATGAGACTAGCTGCCCTACTTGTGCGTCCTGGTCACTCGTCATTATAGAGAATTAAAGGGATATTCCGGTGTAAATTTAATCCATGGTCTAAATCACTGTGAAACTGTGTTAGACTCCCACTCGAGAGATCAAGTTAGCAGACCGCTAATTTACGGAGTTTTATCAACCTCAGAAACGACCGCACGACAACAATACACTGCAGTAAATGGATCCAAATATAAACCGCCACCAAAAAGCCACAAATAATGCTCAGAACAGCACCAAACTTCAGCAACAGTACAAATAGGGTCTCAGCACATAGTCTGGGGCATCTAACCTCCGCTAGCTTAGCTGGATTTCTACTGAAAAGCTGACTAAATTTACCACTCTTCTGCAGCAGCTTCCTGTTGACGGGAAGTCCCGACGAGTCGATTACCGAGTGCAGTAGAGTTCCGCGGCTCATGGATGAAAATGTATGATTATGACTCCATGGAAAAGTAATCAAAGTTCATATGTGTCTTACCTGCCAGTTTATAACAGTTATTATCGAGAGCGGACAGGGAAAAGAACGGAATTGAGCATTTCTAACCGCACTCGGTAATCGTCGCGTCGGGACTTCCCCGACCCGGAAGCTGATGGAGGAGAGTTGAAATCTGTTTTTAGCTTCACAATAGAAATCCAGCTAAGCTAGCGGAGGTTAGATGCCCCGGACTATGTGCTGAGACCCTATTTGTACTGTTGCTGAAGTTTGGTGCTGTTCTGAGCATTATTTGTGGCTTTTTGGTGGCGGTTTATATTTGGATCCATTTACTGCAGTGTATTGTTGTCGTGCGGTCGTTTCTGAGGTTGATAAAACTCCGTAAATTAGCGGTCTGCTAACTTGATCTCTCGAGAGGGAGTCTAACACAGTTTCACTGTGATTTAGACCATGGATTAAATTTACACCGGAATATGCCTTTAAGTGATACAAATAACTCAGTCTTGCCAGTCTTAAAGCAGTCACCATCAACACACCTCTGCAACATACCCGTCTCCTCTCACCTGTCTTTCCTCTTTCATTCCTCCGTCTCCAGGTGTGCTCACGGTCTGTGTGTGCCAAAGGGTCAGTCCTACAGCTGCAAGTGCAACGAAGGTTACCAGGGTCAGTTCTGTGATAGACGGCAGGAGCCTGCAGCCTGCAGGGGGCAGCGCTGTGGACACGGAGAGTGTCGGGTGTCAGAGTCAGGAGAGCCCGTCTGCCAGTGTCAGCCAGGGTACACCGGACCCACCTGTGACGCAGGTAACATGGAGGTGGAAGTCAAAAGCAAAATGATATCAAGATGTTACGATTTTTCAGTAAATGTAATGTTCGTTGTTTCTGTTCTCCACTAACGTCCAGAGCTCACATGTCAAGGGGAGATGGTGAGGGAGCATCTGAAGCGCCACCACGCCATGAGAACGTGCACGTCCACCAGCAAGATTCCCCGCATGGACTGTCCCCGGTCCTGCCAGGCGGCGGCACCCACGGGCGTCTGCTGCGGCGTCACCAAGAGCAGGAGGAGGAAGGTGGTGTTCCGCTGCACCGACGGCACCTCGTACTCCGAGGAGATGGAAACTGCTCTGGAGTGCGGCTGCTCCAAGTGCCCGTTGTAACAGCGCCGCAGCTCGTTAGTTTTGTTTCGCGACACCCACCGCTGCCATTTTGTGAATTCTACACGCCAACGAGGCCGTCGCTCTGAGATTTTTCACACGTTGACGAGCGCCACCGTCATGTGATCTTTCCTTTTTCCACACACACTCAGTTTGACCGCCACCAATCTGCTGCCAAGAGAAAACCACAAACGGAGACGAAAATGGGACATGTGTGCGTGTTTTTTGACAGAGAGAAAATATATTGT